>NC_045441.1:144352569-144410539 GCF_002776525.5 Piliocolobus tephrosceles
CCTGTAATTCCAGCTACTTGGGAGGCTGAGGCAAAAGAATCACTTGAACTCAGGACACGGAGGTTGTAGTGAGCCGAGATCATGCCACTGCACTCCAGCCTGGCCACAGAGTAAGACTCTGTCTCAAAAAGAGAAAGAAAAAAAAACACTGCAGGTTTCTAGTCCAGTGCATCTGTGACAGGCAGCACGGCCGTGTTCACAGACTCACAATGCATATTTGCATGGTAAAGCTCTGAAAAATCTTGCAGAAAGAGTCCTGCTTAGATTATGTTCAATGCAGCATTTCTCTGCGTTTCAAGGAAGAGCTATTTGTGGGCCATAGAACCACAAATGTTAAGGATATCCGGGGGTCCTGGCTGACAACATAGACGTTGGAATCAGACAGACCTTTGTGTAAATGTTGCTTCTGCTGTGCAATTTGAACACAGTATTCAACCCCTCTGGGTCTCAGGTTTCTCATGCACAAGATGCAGATGATAAAATCCATCTTTTGGTGTTGCTAAGGATTAAATAATAGGTGTAAGACCCTTAGCATGGAGCTTTGCACATAGTAAATACTTAACAAATGCTGTCTGTTATTCTTCATATTCTTTATTATTCGTATCAATAGGATTGATAATTAAATGGAAAAGTCCACATTTGAAAGTCAGGGTCATTTTATTCTCATTCAGCCTCTATCTGGGAGGTTTGGAAGTGGTCTTGGTGACTTTCAAAGACAATTTGGAATTAACAACCCTCTCTCCTTGCCCAGGTACTTGGCTTCGATTTAAGCAATGAAGTCAGAATTAATAAGAAATGGCAGCACTTTCTTCCTCTGAGTATTAACAGTTTTGAGAAAATGGTCGAACTATTCTTGCATTTAATAATTAGATGGGACACGCTCATTTATATTTCAAGGAAACTCCAAGTCCTCGGTCCATAATTAAGATAATAGCACTGTGAGACCCGGAGGTATGATTGAAGAGTCCATGCAAAGGTGCCTGGCCGGGCAGGGCTCTGCTGCCCAGGAAGCCTCGCTCCTCCACTCCCTGGAACAGCCTGTAATTAGCGCCTGATTTATTTCTCCTCACTCTCATTTCCAGCCTAATAGATTTCACTAGTTATTAGTTTCAGCCATCTTTCCAGCCAGCTGAGGTTGGATGTGTCATTTTGCTTTTGTGTTCATGGTGATGCCTGAAAGTTGAAGTCTTCATGATTGGAGAAGTTTAGAGGAGGAGTCTGTCTCCCCAGCCCTTGGGGACAGTGTGCTGACCAGCACCATGGCGACTGCTGGCCTGTGCTAGAATAATGGATTAGAATAATGCTAGCAGCTGTTGGAAAGAACACAAACCTCCAAATCCCAGTGGCTTGACACCATGGGAACTTACCTATTGCTTGTGTCAGTGCACGATGCAGGTGTCCCTGCAGTGGGAAGCTGAGCCGTGGTGGCATTCAGAGATCCCATCCCCTTCCTTCCTATGGCTGTGTGGTGGTGTAGAGCAGGGGACAGCCCCTTCTGAGCCATGCAGCTGGGAGCACTGCACACCACTGTGCTCATTCCCTTTGTTAGTCCCTTCTAGCATGGCCATAAATAAATACCTGAGACTGGGTAACTTATAAGGAAAAGAAGTTTGATTGGCTCATGGTCCCCAGGCTGTAAAGGAAGCAACATGGCTTCTGCCTCTGGAGAGGCCTCAAGGAACTGCTGATCATGGCAGAAGGTGAAGTGGGAGCAGGCGCCTCACATGGCAGGAGCAGGAGCAGGAGCAGGAGAGACATGGGAGGTGCCATACACTTTAAACAGCCAGATCTCAGGAGAGCTCACTCACGGCTGGGAGATCAGCACTGAAGGGATGGCACTAAACCACTCTAGAGAAACCGACCTGGGATCCAGTCACTCCCACCAGGCCCCGCCTCCAACACTGGGGTCACAACTCCACATGAGATTGGGGCGGGCACACAGATCCAAACCGTGTCACAGCTGCCGGCACACGCCCCACAGAGCGGGGGGTCTGGAAAACCCGGGGTAGCAGCCACTTCTGCAGCTACAGGTCCAGTGGGAGGCGTGTGGCTTTGGGTGGCCACCAACATGTCCAGTGCCCTCTGCCAGGCACCCGGCGAGAGCCTTCATGCTCAGGTTCTTCTTGCTTCCCTCCTCTGCCTGCACCTGGGCTGCTCTGTCCTCAAGGACACCCCCTCTTTGCCTGCCACACTGCCCACACTCACCTCCATTAGCGCTCCAGGTCACCAGGCTTCTGATGGGCTCTGTGTTATCATATTAACCGGAAGCGAAGAGTTAGGAAGAATTTGCCTTTCTGACCAGCATTGTTTTACTCCCTCTTCAGTGTGAAATGCCTAGAACTGACTTCTGAGGAGAAGCACCAAGGCTGAAGTGTGGGGCGGAGGAGGCAGAAAATAGGACCCTGTCCAGCTGTTGGGAAATGCAGGTGGACTCCCAGGCGTGGAGACAGCATGTGGCCCTGGGGCTGTGGGTGAGGACAGAGGGACAGGACCCCAGCTGTGTCTGATGGTCCATAGCCCTGGCAAGACCAAATCAGCCACACCTTGCTTCTTCATTTGGAAGCTCGGAGATCCTGGGGAGTTAGCCCACTCATTCTTCTAAGTATTGGTGACAGAGAAAAGCCAAGTGCAGACAGAAATGAGGGAAGGGGGTTTGACAAGAAAACTCTTGTGGAGTGAAGACTGAAACGTAAGAGCTGAAAGTATAAAACTGTTACAGGAAAACAGGGAAAAAGCTTTATGACACTGGGCTTGGCAATAATTTCTTGGATATCACACCAAAAACGCAGGCAACACAAGAAAAAAT
Source organism: Piliocolobus tephrosceles (assembly GCF_002776525.5). NCBI lineage: Eukaryota > Metazoa > Chordata > Mammalia > Primates > Cercopithecidae > Piliocolobus > Piliocolobus tephrosceles. The sequence goes on from NC_045441.1 coordinate 144,355,376, forward strand.
AGATAAATTTGAACCCACAGGATGGCAGAAAGTATTTGCAAATATATATTTGATGAGGGGCAAATATCCAAGATATATAAAGAACTCTGAGACTCAACAACAGCAACAAAAACAAACAAAGAACTGGATTAAAAATGGGCAAGGACTCAAGCCTGTAATCCCAGCACTTTGGGAGGCCAAGACAGGCGGATCACGAGGTCAGGAGATCGAGACCATCCTGGCTAATACAGTGAAACCCCATCTCTACTAAAAAATACAAAAAACTAGCCGGGCGATGAGGCGGGCGCCTGTAGTCCCAGCTACTCGGGAGGCTGAGGCAGGAGAATGGAGTGAACCCGGGAGGTGGAGCTTGCAGTGAGCTGAGATCCGGCCACTGCACTCCAGCCTGGGCGGCAGAGCAAGACTCCGTCTCAAACAAAACAAAACAAAACAAAACAAAACAAAACAAAACAAATGGGCAAGGAGCTTGAATAGACATTTCTCAACACCAACAAAAAATATAAATGGCCAATAAACTCAAGATGTCAATATCACCAGTCATTGGAGAAACGCAACTCAAAACCACAGTGGGCTGCCACTCACATCTATGAAGATGGCTGTGATCAAAACACCAGAGAATAAAAAGTGTTGATGAGGTTTGAGGAGAGACTGGAAACTTCATGCATTGCTGGTGAGGATATAAAAGGGTACATCTCAGTGGGAAACAGTATGGCGGTTTAACACAGAATCACCATCTGATACAGTAATTCCAGTTGGGGATATAAACCCAGAAGAAGTGAAAGCAGGGTGTCTAACACACCCGCATGCATAGCAGCATTGTTCACAATAGCCAAAAGCGGAAACAATCTATGTGTCCACCCATTGAGGAGTGGACACACAGAATGTCACACACACACACACACACAGAATATTACTCACCCTTAAAAAGGAAGAGGATTCTGACCCAGGCTACAACATGGATGAACCTTGAGGACATTACTCTAAATGCAATAAGCCAGTCACAAAAGGGCAAATGCTGTGGGAGTTCATGTGTAAGAGGTCCCTAGAGTAGTCAAATGCAGAGAGACAGGTGGAAGAATGGTAGTTACCAGGGATGGCAGGAGGGGAAAGGGGAGTTCTTGCTTAGTGAGTGCAGAGTTTCATTTTGGGGTGACAGAAAATTTCTGGAGAGGGATGGTGGTGAGGATAGCACGACAGTGTGATGTACTTAGTGCCACTGTGATGGACATTCAAAAATGGGGGACACGGTCAGTTTGATGTTACGTACTGCATGTTTCACCACATACAAAAAAGAAATAATTGCTTCCTGATTTTAAAGCAACACATGTTCATTGTATAATCTTTACAAAATACAGAAAGAGGAAAAGGAAAAACAAACACCCATGATCCCAGCACCCAAGAAAATCACCATGAATATTTTGAAATATTATCTTCTAATAGCTGTCTATTCAGGTATGTATTAAATATACATATAGCATTTGTTTTGCATAGTTTAGATTACATATGTCATTGTATTTTGAACTCTTTTTATTTTCTTTATATTTATGTGTCTGATAAAAGGTTTTACCCCAGGTCATTAAAACCACTTTTAATTTAAAAATATATATAAAATGCCACTTCTCTTACTTAGAGATAAGATGGTTTCACCATAGAAAAGTTAGGAAATTAAAATTAAAACAATCAAAAAAGATGAAAAACTTATCCATGACTAAGAAACACATTTTTAACCTTGCCATCTATCCTTCTGGGTTTATGGCACATTCTAGGGATTCTCTTTGTAAATGAGGTCATCTCGCAAGGTTGTTTTGTAGTTTAGTTTTATCACTCACATTTTCATGTTATCAAGTGTTCTTTGCCACTGTAACGTCCTCCTAGTACTTCCTTGCACATGTGATCATTTATTTATCCTGCTTCCTATTGTGGCATATTTCCCATGTCTCACTATTGTTAAGATGCTACAATGAACATCCTTGTCAATGTAACTGTGCCTGTTTCTTTAGGATCTATGGATACATTTCTAGAAAAGGAACTGCTGAGCCATTGTATGTGAACACTGTAAGTTTTTTGTTTTTTTTTTTTTTGAGACGGAGTCTCGCTCTGTCGCCCAGGCTGGAGTGTAGTGGCCGGATCTCAGCTCACTGCAAGCTCCACCTCCTGGGTTTACGCCATTCTCCTGCCTCAGCCTCCCGAGTAAGCTGGGACTACAGGCGCCTGCCACCTCGCCCGGCTAGTTTTTTGTATTTTTTAGTAGAGACGGGGTTTCACCATGTTAGCCAGGATGGTCTCGATCTCCTGACCTCGTGATCCGCCCGTCTCGGCACTCTAAGTATTTTTGCACATATCCTCAGTTGGCCTCCAGACTGAACAATTTATACTTCTGGTTGCACTTTCTGGGGGTGCTTGTTTCTCTCCTCCTTCCTAACACTGGGGTTTTCTATTTTTAAAATTCTCTCCCTGGGCGCGGTGGCTCATGCCTGTAATCCCAGCACTTTGGGAGGCCAAGGCGGGCAGATCACAAGGTCAGGAGTTCAAGACCAGCCTGGCCAACATGGTGAAACCCCGTCTCTACTAAAAATACAAAAAAATTAGCTGGGCATGGTGGCGCTTGCCTGTAATCCCAGCTACTCGAGAGGTTGAGGCAGGAGAATCACTTGAACCTGGGAGGTGGGGGTTGCAGTGAGCCGAGATCATACCACTGCACTCCAGCCTGGTGACAGAGCGAGACTCTGTCTCAAAAAAAAAAAAATTCTCTGCCAACTTGGTAAGTGCACATAGCTCCCTGTGGCTACATAAGATTTCATTGTATCAGGAAATTACAATCACTTAACTCTTCTGACATACTCAAACATTTAGGGCAAAATGTACAAAAATAGTGAACATTTCCTACACGCTGGCTCCACAGTGGCTGGGGCTGAGTCCCCTGGGTTTTTTGGGGCACCCCGTTCTCCGTCCTTGGTGTGGGTGAGGACACCCTGTCAGTGTGCTGGCTCAGGGGCGAGGCTGAGTGAGGATCCCAGTTCTGCTGCTCTCTGACTGGCCTCCTTGTCAGTAAAACAGGGATGAGAGCACCAGACTCGTACCTGTAGCCGTCAAGCAACAGTGTGCACTTGGGGTCTGCCTCACAAAATGTTCTGGGGGCTGATGGGCCCAGGATGCCCCTGCAGGCTTTTTGCTATGATTGGGACTTCAGATACTAAGTCCTATGGGGTGCAGAGGGGTTGATAGGGCTGCGGTGGGTGAGGAAGCGTTCAGCAGGAGGCTGCTGTCATGTAGACCTGGGACTGGGCAGCCGAATGCCCCCACTCAGTTTTGGGTCTTTCACCTCCAGACGTTCCTGTTTCCCTCTGTCTCCTCCCCACTTGATATGCATTTAAAATAGGTTTCTTGGCTGGGCATGGAGGCTCACGCCTGTAATCCCAGCACTTTGGGAGGCCAAGGCTGGTGGAGCACTTGAGGTCAGGAGTTCGAGACCAGCCTGACCAACATGGTGATATTTTCTACTGAAAATATAAAATTACTGGGTATGGTGGTGCATGCCTGTAATCCCAACTACTTGGGAGGCTGAGGCAGGAGAATCGCTTGAACCTGGGAAGCAGAGGTTGCAGTGAGCTGAGATCACACCATTGCACTCCAGCCTAGGCAACAACAGCGAAACTCTGTCTCAAAAATAAACAAATAAATAAATAAACAACAGGTTTCTCCCCGGGGTTCTCCTGATGACCGATCCCTCACACCCTTCCCTTCACGCCCTTCCATACTTGCAGGCCAGGCCTGGCTGAAGGCCACTTGGCACCCCCCTTTCCATAAAAAAGTGTGTGCCAGCTGTGCCTCCCACAGAGGCAGAGGCATTTCCAGCTCCTTCACCTGTCAAAGAAGAGAACGTTGCGTTGTAGAGAAAGTGCTTTGAACAGGAGCCTCCGAAATTTTGTTTTAATAAGAAAAAGAAATCACATGGCCTGGACACAGCGTGAACTGACTCAGGCAGGGGCACTGAGGGGACCGGAGGCCCCTCTCCCCCACAGACGGTGGGAGTGTGGAGGGGGTACCTGGAAGCAGCCTGTGAGGTGTGACAAAAGAAAGTGGCTCGGGGAAAAGCAGTGCCTGAATCCCACCGGAGGATGGGAGAAAGCCAGGGTGAGAAACCAAGCCTCCAACTCCAGGGCCGCCAGCCTGGCCCCATGCCGAATCCACGGCTTGCAGAGGGGAGGAAAAAACTCCTTAAAGGCAACAACATCCTTCACGCTGTAAGAATCACTTGGCGTCAGAATTGTGCTGCTGCCAAGATCTGCACGGGTGCTCCCTGGAGCCCTCCCCTCACCCACCCAGGGCTCACCCTCAAACCTGTCTGCCGTGAACCTGGGCTCCCCAAATGCCACTGGAGAGGGAGAGGGGACTCTCTGCAGCATCACACGGGAGAGCAGGTGGATGAACACCTCGTGTGTGACAGCCGCAGGCCCCTGGCTTCTGAAGGTTTGCAGGGGTCATGTTGCAGGGCGCCCTAGCATGTAACCGAGAACCATGGGCCCGAGTAATACTGGACAAGGAATTGCACCACAGCCCACACCTGGCACGGTGTGATCCTTGAGAAACAAACACAGAAACCCAACTTACTGAGGATGTTCAGGAGGTACTATGGCATTTGCCCAATGTCCTTGAGGCTGAGAGAGCTAGAGAGGTCCAGAGACCAGGGTAGAGGCCTTGGGAAAGGTCTGAATGTATGAACGGATAGATGAATGAATGAATGAGTGAATGAATGAAGCAAGCAAGGAAGGAGAGGGTCTCACCAAGTCCTTTCACCCCTTCCCTAGGATTACATCTCTTTGGGAGTCTTTTTGGGGGCCACTCTGTCCCTGAACCCCCAGGAAAATCTCTCACCTTTGAGGGGACCCATGGCAATCCAGGGAGCCCTGTGTTGCCTGGGAACCCCCTCTTCTCAGGGCTGCTGCCCCCTTCCTGGTCTGGAGTTTCCCCATCAGCACTCCAGTGCCTCTAAGCTCACATGGATGGGAAATCCCAGCGTGCCAGGCTCTTTGAAGTGGGAGCCCCACCAGGCCTGCAGGGCTCCCTACCTCAGCTTCAAAGGCTGCAGAGAGAAAGATGCAGCCACTTGGGACAGTGGGGATGCAGGCTGGTAGGGGGTGGAGAAAGGGGCTGGGGTGGAGAGGGCTCCTAATGCCTTCCCCAAGTCCTGAAGCAAGAGGGCCACCGAGGACTGTGTCCTCACTTCTCACCAAGTCCTGGAGAACCTCTGCCCACCCATCCATTCACTCATCCACCTATCACTCCACCCACTCATCCACCACACATCTATCCCTGCATCCATCCATCCATCCATCCATCCATCCATCTACCCACCCACCCATCCATCCCTCCATCCCTCTATCCCATCATTCTCCCACCCATCTATCCCTCCATTCACACATCCATCCTTCCATCCACCCATCCATTTACCCATCTATCCCTCATCCACCTATCCATTCCTCCATCTATCCATTCATCTCTCCATCCACCCCTTCATCCACCCATCCATCCACCCATCTATGCCTCCATCTACCCATATATTACTCCATCCACCTTTTTATCTCCCCATCCATCCCTCCATCTGCCCATCTATCCCTCCATCAACCCATCCACCTACCTACTCATCCATCCACCCATCCATCCACCCGCCTGTCCACCCACCTGTCCATCCATGGGGATCAAACACCTCTGGTGAGGCAGGCACTGAATAGAAGGACTCTGGCCAAACTGGACGTCCCACTGCCCCCTCCAGCCTCACAAGCCCAGTGTACCACCTTGGTCACACTGTTACCTGCCTGGTAAAGCTGCCCAGCCCATCTCCCTGTCCTGGGTCAGAGCACTACTCAGGACTGGTGCCAGACAGGGGGCCATGTTTAGGGGGTGTTTGCCTCCAGCAGGTCAAGGGCTTGATCTCAGCTTCAGTTTTCTCCCTGGGAAGTATGAATGATGCCTGCCCTTCAGGATGCCTGGGGCAGGCAGGGAGGCTGAGCCTCCGCCCCATTCTCACAGAGCCCACATCCAGACATCAGCGACATGGCTATCCAACCTTGAAACCCACCTTTCTGCTCATCCTTTTCTCTTCTGTTGGTGTCAGAACTATTTCTCACATCGGTGGGGAGATCTGTGATGAGCACACAGGCTTGGACCCATTCACTAGTGGGCATCTTACTGGCCTCCTTCTGACACAAAGAGATCCAGCATCTTCCTTTTGTGTCCTCTACAGCACTGCTTTTAAAACTGTGGGTTGCAAACCATTGGGGGTTTTAAAAATCAATTTATTCGGTCATGACCAGCACTTACATGAAAAATGAAATAGAATAATATAAAATAGAAAATACCAGAAGACATCTCATGGATGGGGGTAAATACTTGTGGATAGGGGTGGACGCTCATGGATAGGGGTGGACGCTCATGGATAGGGGTGGACGCTCACGGATAGGAGTGGACCATCACGGATAGAAGTAGACACAGATGGGGTGCATACTCACAGATGGGGCAGACACTCACAGATGGGGTAGACACTCATGGATATAAGTGAACACTCATGGATAAGGTAGACATCGTGCATAGGGGTGGACACCTATGGATGGGGTGGACACTCACAGATGGGGCAGACACTCAGAGATGGGGCAGACACTCACAGATGGGGTAGACACTCATGGATATAAGTGGACACTCATGGATAAGGTAGAAATCATACATAGGGGTGGACACTTATGGATGGGGTACACATCATGGATGGGGTAGACATCACGGATGGGGTGGACACTCATGGATAGGGGTAGACATCGTGGATGGGGTAGACATCATGGATGGGGTGGACACTGATGGATGGGGTGGACACTGATTGGTAGGGGTAAAGATCATGGATGGGGCAGACACTCATGGAAATGGGTGGGCACTTATGGATGGGGTGGACAGGCATGGATAGGGGTAGACATTTATGGACAAGTGTAGACATCATGGATAGGGATAGACACTCATGGAGTAGGGATAGGAGTTGATAGAACACTTGTGTGCACATGTGCTGAGGGCTATAAAATGAGTTCTTACAGCTTGATACAGTCATAAGACTTGGACAAACACTCCCCACTAACAGTGAAGGCTGTCACTTGTCATTTGTTCAGAAAATGTTTATGAACACTGATATTTAAAGGTAGTTAAAGATGAACTATCCTTAACATATGTCTGAATAATTAGACAGCTCATCGGGATTTGGAGCCGAGCTTTCTGCATAGATGGTGTGTTTTCATCCATCCACCCACCCATTCATCCTTCCACCCATCCATCCACCCACTCATCCATCTATTCAACACCTTTTGTGAACATACTGGTGGGAAGGCAATGGGTTGTTTACCTTCACTGTTTCAAAGGAAGAAAAGGAAAAAAAAATCCTTTCTTGCAAGTTCTGTGACCAAGACCTCTAGAGCACCATCTCCAACTCACACAGCAGTATTTTTGGTAGTAGACATAAATTATGTTCTCTTACTTTTTTTTTTTTCCTGAGATGGAGTCTCCCTCTGTCACCCAGGCTGGAGTGCAATGGTGCGATCTCGGCTCACTGCAACCTCCGCCTCCTGGGTTGAAGCGATTCTCCTGCCTCAGCCTCCCGAGTAGCTGGGACTACAAGTGCGTGCCACCATGCCCAGCTAAGTTTTGTATTTTTAGTAGAAACGGGGTTTCACCATGTTGGCCAGGATGGTCTCGAACTCCTGACCTTGTGATCTGCCCGCCTCAGCCTCCTGAAGTGCTGGGATTATAGGTGTGAGCCACCGTGCCCAGCCCACGTTCTCTTACTTTTAAGAACAAATCTTGATGTTCTGTTGTTCTTTACCTAGCTCATTTTTGGAGATGTGGCTTAAGTTATTCTATCTTCAAGGCTTCCTTCTGGATTACTCCAATTCATGGTATATATTTTTTCTTTTCTCTTAATCCTTCAGTTCAGAGGAAATAGCAGAGATTATTTTCTAAATATTTTTTATTTAACATGAAGAAAGTCTTGGAATTATTTATTTATCAGTGCCCTGATTTTTATCCAAAACAAGTTTAATGTCTGACGATATAAGGTTTTTTGATTTTGAGCATTCAGTATCTACATTTGCATGATGAAGTTTGAGTGGTGTGTGTTTTAACGCACGCTGTGTGTTTCCCAGTTACATATTTGCTAGGCTAATGTGAGTACCCAACTTAGGAAAGATGAAAGAAATTTACTTAAAATCTGGCTCTTAACACATTATTCAGTAACAATGTTCCCTCGAGCTGGAGTGTTGGGTAAAGGGCACCACTGGAAATGCCATCTCTACGTCGACTTATGGGAAATAACTCGAGGATGGTGACCGGTGGCAGAGATGAGGGCCCGGCCCCACCTGTGTCATTGTGGCCTTTCTGGCCAGTTGTGGTAGCCATGCCCCAGCTCCTGCCTCCAGGATTGGGGGCCCCCCTCTTCCCAGCCTAGAAGTCCATGCGCTCAACCTTCTTTCAGCAGCCCAAAGGTCACAGCATCCAGGTCATGCCCCAGGCCCCCTTCCCTCCTACCCTCACTTCACAGAGCCAGAGACACCCTTTGCACCCACGCCTCCTTCAGACATTGCTGCTGCTTCCCCAGTGAGTGGTCTGCTTGGGCCACAGGGATGGCCAGAGGCAGCTTTGGAGCTGCCCTGCAGCTGCAGTTACCTGTGTGGAGCCAGGCAGGACAGGGCTCCCTGCTTTCTGCTTCTCCTTTCCTGACACAGCCATTGGTCGTCACATCCTGGACATAACAGAGAGAGAAGTTTGCCTTAAGACCAAAAGCAAGGATTCCCACGTGCTGGCTAAGGGTGGGTGGTGACTCTCAGCGGCAGCAGTTTCTAGTTCCTCTAAAAGCCGCTATTTTCTGGAAACACCTGAGATGTCGATTCTAATGTCCATGCTGCTTTCATTCTGGTCTCTGAATATCCCCTTCTCCTGCGGGAATGCCACACTGGCCCCGTTAGCTTTGTGGGAATGCACTGCAAGACCTCTTCAGTTCTTTCTGCATGTCAAAGTTTTACTTTAAAGAAGTCCACAGTGGTGCTTGCCCCACCGCTATAGTAACACCTTCCTTAATTAAGAGTCAGGGTAACCGGCATCCATTCACCACACCAGTCCAGTCTCTGACGTCAAGGTTATTATTTTCCTCCTGCATGAAGACTCGCTTGTCAGTTATAAGAAAATATTAATTAAGTCAGGCATCTCCGCTTGCGGGTGTCTCTAATTACGTACACAGAAGACATCCCTTGAAGTTGGGCAAATGGACATCCCTTCCAGAGTGTGCTGCAAACATGACTTACCAATGGCTTCCTGGGTCTGAGGGCCTTAGGGTCGCCAGATCACTTGGTACAGTTGGGGTGCGCGGGGCTCAGTCTACCAACCTAACTTTACAGGAAATGTGGCAGAATGTTACTGCCTATGGCTCACCTTGATTTTGGATTGAAGTCCCCATAAGAGCCAACACTTCCTTAGAGCTCACTTCGTGCCAGGCTAAGGCATCACAGATAAAGAGGAGACTAATGTTACCACCATCTTACAAGTGGGAAACTGAGGCATGCATGCTGAAGTGAGTGGGGCAGGGTCACCCAGCTTGTAGGCATCAGAGCCAGGAGCAGAGTACACACACAGGATGGCATGCTTTCCACCATGTTGCTTTTAGAGGCTCTGAGCTGGTAGAGAATTTAACTCTGGCCTTACTGGCACCAAAGTCTTAGATGGAATCAAGAGGCGTGGGTGTGGGGTGAGGACACCAGGGTGCAGGTGGCTGTTCCGTCTTGTCAGGCTCAGCAGCTCTGCCGTCCTGGGTGGTGCCGGGGCTGGGGGCTCCCTGGGCTTCCCCTGTGCTGAGATCCACACTCACCCGACCTCCTCATCCACCAGGACTTGCTACCTGCCCTCCTCCTCCAGGCTCCGGGGCAGCCAAGTGGATTGGTCACTGCAGAGCCGGGGGACCTCTCCAATACAGGGTTCACTTCCCCAGATTTGGGAAATGGTGAGGAGACAGGGAAAGTGAGGTAACCAAAAACTGAAAATAAGTTAGTATTTCAAAATATGATGCAAAGCATAAATAGAAAAACCCTTGAAGCTGCCAGATGAATACTTTGCGGGTTGATTCTTCAGCATTGATGCCTTCTTTTCCCTGTAGTGACTCCCCAGTTTTGCCTTGAGAAGGCCTAGGGGGCACCGTCCACATTACCACCCCCAAGGGAGAACTGCAGATCCCAATGGTGGAGGTTCCATTCACCTGCCCTGGGCCACTGTGATTGTTTCAGGAAGACAGAGCTATGGCAGGGGGCCTTCTGAGAAGAAAGCTCCTCAGCTTCTGTAGGAGACACCCCCTTTCCTCTCTCTGTGCACAGTGAGGACTGAGAAGCAGGGGTGGTGCTGCTCTCTGGGGAGAGCTGAGAGCTGAGAGGAGTCTCAGTGTGGAGCCTGAGGAAGACGCCACATCCCAGAAGGCTCTGGAGCTGTGTATCAGAGTTTGAGAAGAGAGTCCAGCCTAGCAGAAGCCAGCGTTGACCAGAGACTTTTCAATGGTGCAAAATGGCAAACCGCTTTAGACTCGGGGGATCTGTTCCTTGCGGCACCAGAAGTTGCAACAGGTTCACCTGGATTCCAGCTCTAGCTGGACTTGGTAATTGCTAAAGTGCCAGCTCTAAAGTCTGTGATTCCGTGGAAATCCCTTTCAAGCCCAAACTCTGTGTTTTATGGGCCTCTTGTCCAAACATTTTGACTTGTGAACTCTGTTTCTGTCAAGTTGACACTTGGGCTTGGCCACCCATTCATGAGCCAGATGAAAGCAGCTAAATGCTGGAAAACATCAAAGGTTTCTAGCTCTCTGTGAAATCGTTGTGAAGCATATAAAAAAAATTAGGAAAGTCAAAACCCAACCAGGGCAAACCCAACTAAACAACCTACATGTCTGCAAAACCGAGGTGTGGCCTACTTTTCCACTGGAAAATACAAACAATTTTAATGGACTCTTGAGAGGATGACGAACCAGGTTTTATGTTGCATTGTGTCCAGTTCTCTATGTCTGATTCTTTGCTTTTGCCTAATTTCTTCCACAAGCATCGATTTCTGTTTTATGTGTGTGGCTATCACCTTAATGTATTCCTGGTATTAAAAATGGGAACATCTTGGACCTTTCTTCAAGGAGGAGAGTGCCCTTATGGCATTGAATACTGAGGAGCTTTCCCTTCCTCCCCACATACACCCTTTTTCCTCCTCTCTCTGTCTCACTTTTTTTTGAGACGGAGTCTCACTTTGTCGCCCAGGCTGCAGTGCAGAGGCACGATCTCAGCTCAGTGCAACCTCCACCTCCCGGGTTCAAGCAATTCTCCTGCCTCAGTTTTCCAAGTAGCTGGGGCTATAGGCATCCACCACCACACCCAGCTAATTTTTGCATTTTTAGTAGAGACGGGGTTTCACCGTGTTGGCCAGGATGGTCTCGATCTCTTGACCTTGTGATCCGCCCGCCTTGGCCTCCCAAGTGCTGGGATTACAGGTGTGAGCCACTGCACCCGGCCCTTTCCTCCTCTTAAGGAAGTGAAATCTTACCAGTTCCTCAGGGCGGCAGCCTAAGCTCCTGCTGACTTGGACAGTCACTTCATTTCATTTCTGCCATTGCTCTGTGACGAGTTAGCACAAGGGCTGCCTGAGAAATGCCTCATGGTTCAGATGCCGTCTTGTGTTCTCATTCCTTCCTGGCTTTCAGTGTTTCTGGGGCCACTCTGTGCCTGGCGCTGTGCTGGCCACGGGGGTGGTGGGACTCTTGGGACCCCTCCTGTTTGGTTCCTTGTCAGTGCCCAGTCATGTGGAGAAAGCCAAACCCCTTGCTGGCACCTGTGGAGTGGGGGACATTGGTTCTTGGGAGCACAGAGCAGGAAGGGCTGTAGAAGAGGCAAACCAACAGGCCAGCAGTGATTCGTGCCATTCAAAATCCGTGCCAGCATCACCCAACTGGGTTGAAGGCCCAGCACAGACACATGACGGCTATGTTCAGTTATCTCCTGCTCAAGCAGGCGGACGCCTCCGTCTCAGTCCCTGCCATCAATCAGCCTCTAAGGGAACCGAGTGACTCTTGCAGAGACTCCTCATTTCCACATTTTTCTACATTTCCCACTCCTAATTGATAAAATAAAGAGATCGCTGAGTAGAAAGCAGGTTCTATGTATTTTGTGCAATCCAGCAACATTTTTCTTTCAAACGAGTTCAAGTCTATCTTGGCAAAAGGTGAAAGGAAGCGTCAATAATTCAAGCTAGTTATGTTTTTCTTTCCTTATTAAATCAGTTAAAATTATCTTTGTTCTTCCCAGACAGGCTCTGAAGGGCCTATTAAGGCATCTGTGGCGTGGATCACTCACCTGGCACTCTCAGAGATAATTAAAATGCTGTAATCTTACAACATCTTGGAATAGGAAGGGGCCTTACAGAACTTGGGGAATTTGGTTCAGGCTTTTGATACCAGAGATGTCAGAAACCCAGGGGTGGGGAGGTCCCAGGGTTGTCAGAGGCCACAAGCTGTCAGAGCTGGAACCAGATGCGTGAGGCCACCCCGCCCACAGAGGTTCTCCGCAGGCTCCCACACCCTTGCACAACACAGCCACGCGGGGTGAAGAAGGCTCTGGAATTCCCCTGCTTGGAATCTCCCAACCCTATCCATCCTTCAGTGCCCAGCTCAGGTCCCCATCGCCACGGTCTTCCTCGTGGGCTGTCCCGGAACTGTGACTCCCATGGCCATTCCTTCCATTAGGGATACTCCCAGCACAGTGGCAGCTGCTGCCGTCCACACCACCGGCTGTTCCACTGCTCTCAGCTCACTTCATCCTTCCCTCAACTCAGAGAGGCAGCTGTGGTTATGCTCATTTGATAGATGAGGAAACTGAGGCACACAGAGGTTCAGCCAGCCGAGCCGTGTGGCATCATTGGTAGGTGGGAGAGCCACAGAGAGGACCCTGGTCTGGACTTTAGGCTGACACTGAACCGCAGGTGATGCCCGCTTGTCCCCGTCAAGCCACGCATCTGCCCTGGTGTCTGTGAGCTGGTTCACCTTCCATGAAACCAAGTGTTCTCTGGAAGTGTGGGGGTGCCTGTTTCCTATCCACCCCTTGTCCTCAGCAGAGATTACAGGTGGTCCCTGACTTACCGTGGTCCAACTCGCAATCTCTCGACTTTCCGATGGCATGAAAGTGGCACTCATTCAGCGAAAGCCACACTTGGAGCGCCCATCCAACCCTTCTGGTTTTACTTTCAGCATGGTGTTCAAGAAGTTACTTGAGACATTCATCACTTTATCATAAAATACGGTCTGGGTTAGGCCATTCTGCCTGACTGTAGACTAGCACGAGTGTTCTGAGCATGCATTCAAGATAGGCGAGGCTGAGCTGCGGTGTTTCGTAGGTTAGGTGTGTTACGTGCATTTCGACTGATGATATTTTCAGTATATATTGGGTTTATTGGGACGTAGCCCCATGGTAAGCGGAAGAGCATCTGTATTTGTGCACTGACTTGCTCTGTCAAATTGCTACAGTGTTTCCTCCCTCCAGGAAGCAGCAGGCAGACAGGGCTCCAGGACAGCTAAGGTCTGTGGTTTAAAACTTTCAGACAAAACCACCAAAAGGTACGGTCCTGAGGACTCACGCTATTCCCTAGTCCTCCCTATACCTGTCACCCACTGACACTGCTGACCTTGTCCCGGACTTACTTTGGATCATCACCTGAGATTCTGCTTCTCTGATCTTCATGTCAGATGCCCTCAAATTAGGTTCTAGGAAGAGCCAGTGCTAGGAGCAGCCATCATGACATGCAGAGCGCACGGATGCATGTGCACAGTTGTATGCATGTGTCTCTGTGTGATACATGTGTGTATGCATATATGTGTGTACATGCATATGTCTCGGTGCACACGCATGTGTATGTGTCTCTGTGTGCACACATGTGTATGTGTGTCTCTGTGCACATGTGTGTATGTCTCTGTGTGTGTGCACATGTGTGTATGTGTGTCTCCGTGTCTGTGTGCACACACGTGTATATGTGTGTGTCTGTGTCTGTGTGTGCACATGTGTGTATGTGTCTCTATGTCTGTGTACACACACGTGTGTATGTGTCTCTGTGTATTTGTGTGTGCATGTGTGTGTATGCATGTCACTGTGTGTCTGTGTGTGCACACGTGTGTATATGTGTCTCTGTGTGCACACGTGTATGTGTGTCTCTGTGTGCACGTGTGTATGTGTGTCTTTGTGTGTGTACATGTGTGTATGTGTGTCTCTGTGTGCACGTGTGTGTGTCTCTGTGTGTGTGCATGTGTGTATGTATGTCTCTCTGTGTGCACGCATGTGTATACATGTTTATGTGTGCATGTGTGCTGGGCATGCATCTGTGTGAGTGTGTGTGTCTGCTGTGCATGTGTGTTTGAGGGTTATAGGCTGGACACAGGGAGTGGCTGTGGCAGCTGCTTTTCATCTGTGGCTCCGGGACACTCTTGCTTGCTCTGGGATGAGTAGAGGTCTCCTATGGCTCCCTGACTGTGGACATGAGACCTGTTCCCACTTCCCACCCCCACCCCATGCGAAAACATCCTGATGGCATGCTCCTCCCGGCCCACAGTGCTTGTTCAGAGACCGCTGCGGGTGCACAGTGCAGAGGGGTGTGATGGGGAGTGTACTGGTGGCCTCTGGAGCTGGACCATGCACGATCTTTTACTGCAGGAATAACGTGATCCCCGGGGTTGACTTTCCTGGGCCAGAAGCATGTGGCTGACACCTGCTTAGCTCTCTGTGCCAGGACACCTGCCCTCCTGCCCCACCAGGTCTCATTGGAATCCCCACATGCCCTCTGTCCCGCTCCACACAGGCCCCTTTCCTAGATCTGATGACCCTGGCCCTGCCTTTCCAGCTTGGTCTTCCAGAGTTGAGTCTGCGTGGCTGTGTTCTCATTGCCTCCCGGCTCACCTGACGCGGAGATGGCTGCCAGGCCTGTGGTCTGGCTGGACAGGACGTCCTCAGCTCCAGGACACTCGACTCTCCACACCTGGGCTTCCCAGCCTCCCCTTTCTGAGCTGCCTTCCTGGTGCCTCCCTCCTGGGGACATCCTAGGGCACATCTGCTCTACACGGCCGTCCCTCCTGGGCCAGCCTCTTCCCTCCCCACTCTGTGTGGCCAGAGCCCATCTGCTGCTGTGGCACCTCGTACTAGGACTGTTTGTGAACTTGCATCCAGACAAAGAGGCCTGTCTTCTTGCATACTTGGGGTGCAGCACTTTCTTGGGCTAAGCCATGACCCTAACTCTGCTCCTGCAGTGGCCGGTAAGTGGCTGTGTTTTCTGTGGGCTCTGGATGGCCATTCAGGGGGAGGACCCTCAAAACAGTGGTGCTCTGGATGGGGCTGGCCACCTGTGTGCCGGGGGCTCAGCTTAATGGTCCCCTGCCCTGGGGGCTTGAGACGTCTCTGTGGTTCTCTCTTCTGCTCAGGAGGCACCTCTAGGTGCACGGAACAGACTTATTTGAGAATGGAACAGAGTATGTTCCACCACATCTGCCTTCCCTGATCCCTCCTTGCAGAATTCAAATCCCCAAATCTCCACAAAGGCGACCCAGTTTCAGGGCTGACATCCTGTGCTATTTTCCCCACGTAAAGATGGATGAGTTCTTTGCCCCTTGGAATTGATGATAATAGGGTTTTGCTGTACATATTCATAATTCTCTGGGCAAGTCATTTGGCCATATGGATTTTATAGAGCAGCGTTTCTCAGACTTTAATGTGCACGGGCCTCACCTGGGAATTTTGTTTAAATGGATATTCGGATTCAGTAGGTGTGGGATGGGGCCTGAGATTCTGCATTTCTGACGAGCTCCCAGGTCCGGGAAGATACTCGGCAGAGAAGGTCAGACCGTGGCAGACACGAAGGATCACAGATGCCTTTCTCCTCGATTGTTCAGCATGATCTCTCTTGTCCTCCAAAAATGACAGTGTGTCAAAAAGTGAGGGCATGAGACGGAACTTTCCAGACCGGCTGCTGCCTGTCAGGAGTCCTTCAGATGCAGGTGGCAGAAGCCTTACTCAGCTTTCTTAAGGGCAGGAAGGAATGTCTTGAGGCCTTGAGAAGTTCATGGGGAGATGGCCGCAGGTGCATCTGGTTCCAGACGTTCAACTAATGTTTCTGGAGTTCCATGCATCTACTTGGCCTTCCTCTGTTTGTCCTTGTTCTCAGGTATGCATTCCGTCTTGATGGTAGGAAATAATGGCCAGGCTTAGATGGTCCAAACCGAGAGTGGTCTCAAAGGGGAAAGAGAGAGAGCGCCTCTCACCGAGTCACGCATATTCATCCCCGGAAATGACTCCAAGTGTCGCCTCTCAGCCAGCCCTCTGCGCCGGGCCCGTGAGCTCTCCTGGCTGCAGTGCCCACCTCTGGGCCTTACCAGATGATGAGAACTTGGAGAGAGGCTGTTGCCAAGCGGGAGAGATTGTGGGCAGCGAAACTTCTGCTCAGACCGTGAACTCTGCTTACCTTTCCACCGCACCGCTGCGAGGGCCAGTGCTGGGTGCCCAGGAAGCCTGAGCAATAACCGTTGCTCCCAGATTCCACCCAGTTCATAGTGACACCTCTCTTACCTGGTCCACCAGTGCGTCTCCATCTTGGCTGAGCATTGGAGTCACCCGAGTGGCTTTTCAAACAACACCCAAGACTCATCTAGAAGATCCGCCGGCAGCCCAGGCATAAGCATCTATTTTTAAAGCTCCCCACCTTCAAAAAGTGCAGCCAAGATTAAAATCCTCAATGGAAACAAGGCTTGACGTGCTAGGTGATAAAGAATTTTAAAATTACAGGGCTCCAAGGAGTCTCAGAACCCGTCTAGTTTTCGCCCTTTCATTTTACGGGTAAAGTAACTTACCTAAAGTCTCAGAGTTGGTGTGGAGTGCAGAATGCAAGCCACCTGATTTCCAGCCCTGTGTTCTTTTTATAACAGCTGATTTTGCACATGTCAAAAAGGAAGCTGACATCACAGAGCAACACAGCCAGGGGCTCAGAAAGCTCCCTGGCACATCTGAAAAGGAAGATAAAATACTTTGAAAATATTAAAGGTTATTACCAGATGTCAAATGAATGTCAGGGAAATAACTTCAAGTTTTTCAACACACTGGGACTCACTTAATTTATTTAAATGTCTTTGTTAGCTGGAGGAATCCTTAAGACTGTCCTCCTTGTCATTTTATTCCACGATTAATCACCTGCAAGCTAACTTAACCTGGAAATAACTGTAAAATTTGTGATACTTCAACCGATCAGGGTTCAAGACACTTGGTTCTTAACAGTTTGTGTAGGATCAAAGATATGGCTGCTGTCCAAAAGAGCTGGGATGCTCACATCAAAGTTCAGATCCAACCCCTTTCAACCTTGCTCCTTCACTTCAGCACTTAGATTTAAGTTCTTGTTGAAAACTTTTAAGTAGAGCTGTGTGTGTGTGTGTGTGTGTGTGTGTGTGTGTGAATTGCAGCCTTAGCCCAAACCAACTCCTTCATGTCATGAACTGGAGAGCGGACATGATTTCCGGGCTGAGCCAGCTCTTGCCTGTCAGGTTGAGCGAGGTGAACGTGCTGAGCCATCCCAAGAGGGTCTTTTTCATGAGCGTCCCAGGTGCCTTTGAGTCCCTGCAGATCCTTGGGCTCATAGCTGCCTCGTTATGGAAAACACTTGTGGCCACGTGAATGCTGATCACCCGGCCTCCAGTTTGAACAAGGCTGAGACCCGGCCGGCTTTCTCATCGGGAAAAAAACAACATTGGATTCATTTCTCCATCTCTCTCATGTGTGATGCTTTCCACCCACTGGGTTAAGTTTCTCACTGCCTTATTCATTTTTCTTTCTCTTCTCCCCTCTCCCTCCCCTTTCTGTGTGAGTTTCAAAAGGCAAATGTCTGGCGGGAGTTGATAAAGGAATTGCTTTTACTTGTTTCAGGTGCTGACGGCACAGTGAGGTTTGTTATGCTGGAAGCTTAAACCAACAAAAGCCAGGGAGGACTGGACGCTGTCTGAAAGTGAGGACAGGAATTGCTAATTGCTCATAATATCCTGTGTCTACCAAGAGCAACAGATACTCGACTTCTTTTTAAAACTGTCTAAAGTTAACTTACTCACAGAATACCAGCCATAAATACTTACATGTCTGACTCACTTAAGCTAGAGTTGTAACTTCACATTACCATGTGCCTTTACATTATTGAAGTTTAAAGGAATTCCTTTCAAAACCCAATGTTTGGCTCACGATGAAAGGGAATCAAACAGCTTATTCTAAGTTACATTCAATAATTACATAAGTAACACTTTAAATACTAGATATGCAAATAGTGCACTATTCTTCCTGTAATTACTTTGTGTACACGGTTTGATGAAATCCCAAGATTGTAATACATGTTTATGGAGAAGATTAGTAAATATGCTTTCTTTCTGAATGGAAGAAGTGAACTAGGAATTGAAAGTGAAGAAGACATTTGCAGTTGCTGTGAGTGGCTGCCTGGAGCCTGTTGGTGTGAGGAAGCCAGGAAGAGCCTAGGGGTATGTTCCAGGCATAGCTGAAGCCAGGTGTCTCCTCTGTGCAGCCTCATCCAAACCACCCGAGAGTCCCAGGGTCCCTGGTTGTGCATGTAGCCACTATGGAAAGATCGGTTCCATGTGGTTGGGCCGGAAATACCTCGATGGGTGTTTCAGAGATTTCAGTCCATGTCTCAATTTATTCTGGATAGAGCAGGGGTAACCTGTACATGAGCCAAGCTTCCTCACAACTCCCCATCAATCTTTAAAGGAGGAAAAGCAGTGATTTGGGTTCAGATCATCTAGCTTCAGCCCTCCTCCCCAGAATGCGCTTTAAACAAGTTATTTTAGGTATAATTAATGCTTATTGTAAAAATAACCAAAAAGTTCACAAGCAGGCACAAAACTCTTGTTTTCCCTCCAGGTTTGCTAATCCCACATCCCAGAGAGAGCTTCTGTTGGCAGCGCTGAATGCATCCTTTCAGACAGCTGATCGAGTGTGAGAACGTGCATGCATGTGTGAGTAGCCTCAGATGCCCGCGCTCCAGGTATCTGTTTTGTTACTCATTTCACCCATTCCTGTGGACTTTCCTACTTTCAGCTTATTCAAGCTCTTCTCATCCCCGAGGGATGTGTGGTGGTCCATTTGAGTGGGGTCATTCCATCCTCATCCTCATTCCACATGGTTGGGGTTACACTGACTGCATCCTGGAGGCCCAGCTCTGGACAATGAGAGAACTCTACCCCACTGGCCACAGGGTTTGGCCTAGGATGGGCCATAGGAGTCATGGAGACCAGAGAGAGCTCATTCACCCATCAGAAGCATGTATTGGATGCTTAGTGTCTGCCAGATGGTGCTCTGGGAACTCAGGGTCCAATGGGCAGGGGTTCATGCTCTTCTGGAGCAGACATTCTATTAGGGAGGGGGATAGGATGGAAAATAAACTAATGCATCTTAAAAATGAGCAAATTATTTGGCTTCTTGGGAGGTGGTAAGTGCTGTGGATAGAAAGAGAAGTAGAACACAGTTAGGTGGTTGCTGCAGTATCAAGTAGGGTGAGCAGCAGAGGCCTCATTGAGAAGAGGACATTTGAGTCAAGGTTTTCAGGAAGTGAAGGAGCAAACCAAGCTCTGGGGAAAGGGAGCCACCAACGCCCCATGGCCTGGCATGCAGAGGGGTAGCGAGGGAACCAGCACAACCAGCACAGTCACTGCGGAGGGAGAACCAGGAAGGAGGTCAGAGGGCCATGGAGGGAGATGCAGCTCAACTAGGTCCTTGCAAGCCCAAGGCTTTTATGCAGAGTGAGTGGTGGACATGCGAGTAGAGGAGGGAATCATGTAACTGAGGTCTTAAGAGCCACCTTGACTGTTGGTTTGAGAATAGACCACAGGAAGCAGTCTGTGCAGGAAGCAAAGATGGGGACAACTTGGCGAGGTCAACCCCGGCAGGGGACGAAGGCTAATGCCGGGAGCTCACCGCAGAGATGGCAAGTTTGACTTGGAGTGTGTTTCAAAGGTGGATCCAGCAGGATCCCCCATGAGATGACCATCGGGAGCGATGGAGCTGCCATCATCTGAGGTGTGGTGTGTGGATGTGCAGAGCAGGTTAGATGAGGTTCAGAGCACGAGTTGGGGGGTTTGGAGGTGTTGAGCGTGAACGCTCTGTTAGGTCACGTGGACAACTGGACATACACGTGTGGGGCTTTGAAAAGGATGACACTGGAGGTCCGAAGTGGGGGCTGTGGCTGGCAAATGGCATTAAAGTCCACGTGAAGTCACCAGTCTCACTGCAGGGTGAATGCAGACGGCTGGTCCTGGGCCACTCCATGATTGGAAAGGGGACCCTCTCAAGCAGGGAGGGAGGAGGAGCTAGGAGGCCAGCGGCAGTGGCAGTGAGTTGTGTCAAGGGGACACCAGCTGTGTCCTGTGAGGCTGATGGGCTGTGATGACTGATGCTGGGAGGGGCACCCTGGGTGGAGCTCAGCGACGGTCTTAGTGAGAGATGTTCTTGGGGCGTGATGGCGTCAACAGCGTGACCAACTGTAGACAGTGTCTGTGGGTTCTGCACTGTGCAAGATGAATGCAGCTAAGTTACTAGTTGCTTGATTTTTGGACAAGTTATATGGTGGTGCCTCAGTTTCCATATCTGCAGCATTCATGCCACAGGATTATTATGAGAATTGACCATGTGATGATGCATAGAGCAGAGCAGGGCCCAGCAGGCACAAGCACTACATAAATGTTCACCGTCACTATTACACCGCCTCCCGCTTCTCTTTGCCACCAGCACATCCCAACTTGCATCAGTTGTATTATTGTTTTTAGCTGTTTGACTTGTTCCCATGATTGTATTATACGTAAATAACCATTCCTTGATTTGCCAACTTTGGTCAGCAAGAATCGACTCCTAGCCACGAGAAGGGAAGAAGGAAGAGCAGCTCCTTTCCTCCCACTTCCCCATGCAGCTTTGCTTCTCAGGGTCTGGTGGTTACACGAGGATTGTTGCTTCGTCACGTCTTACTGCATTTACTTTCTGTCACGATATGTGTTTGACTATAAGATGTATTCAATAATCAAAGGCAATAGAAAGCATTCTTAGGATGAAGATCATGTGAAGTTACTCATTTTGGACACTTTTCTAAGCATCAAGATCTAATGACATTTTAAGAAATTTTTGTCTAGTCTTTCTTTGATTAAGTCACACTCCAGGGTGTCTGTGCCTCCAATCCCTTTGTTCCTCTTGGGCTCTTCCCCTTTTTTAAAACAGTTCTCCCCTCCCCATTTTTTTTTCACGAAAGTGAATTTTCTGAATTTTGAAAATGTCTATATTTATTCCTTACCTTTGTTTTTTGTTTGTTTGTTTTGAGAAGGAGTCCCGCTCGGTCACCTAGGTTGGAGGGCAGTGGATGGATCTTGGTTGCTGTAGCCTCCACCTCCTGGGCTCAAGCGATTCTCCTGCCTCAGCCTCCTGAGTAGCTGGGATTACAGGCACTCGCCACTATGTCTGGCTACTTTTAGTAGAGACGGGGTTTCACCATGTTGGCCAGGCTGGTCTCGAACTCCTGACCTCAGGCAATCTGCCTGCCTTGGCCTCCCAGGTGTGAGCTACCGGGCCTGGCCTGAAGCTTTCTAAAGTTCTTTTTCATTCTGTGTCCTCTCTGCTTTCTATGCTGAGTTCCTCTTTCTTCATCTTGCTCCTTTCTCATGCTCTTGCTTTCACCAAATGCCTACCGACCTTGGTTCGGGATTCATAGTTGTGAGTGAAGGTGTCTGTGTTAGTCAGGGTTCTTCAGAGGCACAGAACTAACAGGACGTATGTGTATATGAAAGGGAGTTCGTTAGGGAGAACTGGCTCACACGATCTCAAAGTGAAGTCTCGCAATAGGCCGTGGTTCAGTCTGAGTCCCAAAGCCTCAAAAGTGCAAGTGTAGCCTTCAGTCTGTGGATGAAAGTCCGAGAGCCTCTGGCAAACCACTGGTGTAAGTCCAAGGCCAAAGGCCAAAGAATCTGCAGTCTGATGTTCAAGGGCAAGAGGAGCGGAAGGAAGCATCCAGCATGGGAGTAAGATGAAAGCCAGAAGACCCAGCAGGCCGGCTTCTCCCACCTTCTTCTGCCTGCCTCATTCTGGCCATGCTGGATTGGTGCCCACCCACACCGAGAGTGGGTCGTCCTTTCCCAGTCCACCAACTCAAATGTCAGTCTTCACCGGCAACACCCTCCCAGACACAACCAGAAACAATCTTTTACCAGCTAGCTAGGCATTCTTCAGTCTAATCAAATTGACACCTAATATTCACCATCACAGAACGGATGATCTGTTTCAATGTTGGGAGATACTTGGGGCGTCTTTCGCAGTTGTCAGGTCCACTGCAAAGTCACTTCCAGTTGGATGGAAGGAGTGTATTTGCCTTCTCTGAAAGCAGGCGGGTGACTTCATTGCTGGGCGGGGCCGCCGCCCCTCCCTTCCTGAAGTGGCCTTGAGCCTTCAAGTTCTGCTCAGATTATCCCTCCCAGGCTCACTCCCAGGGCAGACCTCATCCTTCCTTGTGGGAGCTGGCCCTTGAGTTCAACCTGAGAAAAACCAAGCTACTTCCAACTAAGTGATAGTGTTGCATGCAAGCTGTTCTGTGTGAGAGTCCTGCACAAAGGTTCTCGGCTGCCCTGCCCCTCATCCTGGTCTCGAGGTCCTTTCTTACATCTGTGTCTGGATCTCCCAGAGATTCCCTTCACCTCTAGAGTCCTTGCTCTGTGGTTTCCTTTGTTCTCTCTCTTTTTTTCAGGCTGGTTGCTCATGCTTCCTATTTTCCAAGAATTTACCAAGAATTTCTTTTCTATCATGGTGCTCTTCTTGTTTTATTCAACATGAATTTGGGAGAAGAGGGAGGTGACGCAGGTGCTCCATCGGCTACCTTGAGACTAGAGGTCTTGCCCCTCCTTTGGAACCTGGAAGCCAGCAATAGCTCTCAGAAATATTCCTGTTCAAGCTGTGGGGGTGGGGGGTGATCCCACAGGTCATCGATGTTAGATGGCAGGTCCCAGATCCCCCAGCCCACAAATTACATTCAAGGCAAACCCAGGCAAATCCTTACCATGTTTGAGCCTCAGTTTATGAATGGACACGGGGGTCTCAGGATGCCTGACCTACAGAGGTGGGCAGGGCTGAGTCAGGCATTTTCTGGAGCACTCTCCAACTGTAAACTGCGTGGCTGGTACTGTGCAGTCACCCGCAGAAAAGGGAAAGGCAGGTAAGGCCACAATGGATGTTAAACACTCACAGACTAAAAATGACTTAGGAGTGTGGCTGCCCGAGTCCCCAGTCACAGAAGTGTGGCTGTCTCTCAACATCACCATTTCCTTTCTGAATGTCTCAGAACTAAGCCTTGGCCCAAGCTGTCTCTCTTGTCTACAGGCTACAGGCTAGGGCACCCCGGCATGTTTATTGCCTGCCACCAGCTTTCTGTGAAGGAAACGTTTCAGGGTTAATGAACCAAAACCTGGGTCCAGGCAGAATGAGGCTGGAACTGGAGCTGTCCAGGGGCTTTTGTTAGTGGTTTGCCTTTCAGACCCTGGGGCCTGTATCCATGCCTCACGGCAGACAAAACAACATGGAAATGAAAGGTTGACTTCAGGAGACAGGTGCCTCAGTCAAATCTTCAACACGTGGCCTCAGTAGGCTGCATTGAACTGTCCAGGCCCCATGGGTGTACCATCAGCATTTTTAAGACCAGGGAAGGTGACTTTGCCATGGCACAAGGACGTGCAAATGGAGACAGCAGCACCACAGCAGTAACTTTCCGTGGGAATCAAGTCCTATAGGAACCCATGGGTCCCTAACTGAATGGGCACTGGTCTCTCACATGCACATACTAAATAGACTCTGGGATGTTGATCCTCTAGAGCCGATATTGCCTATCTGTCACTGATGGAATGTTGGGGTCCCGATTCCTATTTTGAAACCCTGACGTCCCAAGTGATGATATTGGGAGACAGGGCATTGGGGAAGTAATCAGGGTTCTATGAGGACATGAGGCTGGGGCCCCCATCATGGGATCCATGTCCTATAAAGAAGGAAAAGAGAAACCAGAGCTCCCTCTCTCTCAGTCATGTGAGGACACAGCGAGAAGGTGGCTGCCTGCAGGCCAGGAAGAGAACCCTCACCAACAACTGAATCTGCTGTCACCTTCATTTTGGACTTGCAGTCTCCAGAGCTGTGAGAAATAATGTCTGTTGTCTAAGCCACACAGGTACTGGTGGTTGTTATAGCAGCCTGGGATAAGGCATTCTCTATCCAGCAGGATTTCTAGGATGGTGGGTGTATTAGTCCATTCTCACACTGCTATGAAGAAATACCCGAGACTCGGTAATTTATTAAAAAAAGAGTTTAATTGACTCACAGTTCTGCATGGCTGGGGAGGCCTCAGGAAACTTACAATCATGGCAGAAGGCACCTCTTCACACGACAGCAGGAGAGAGAATGAGTGCCAACAGGGGAAAAGCCAGACGCTTATAAAACCATCAGATCTCATGAGAACTCACTCACTGTCACGAGAACAGCATGGGCAAAACCACCCCCATGATTCAATTACCTCCCACTGGGTCCTTCTCACGACATGTACAGATTATGGGGATTACAATTCAAGATGAGATTTGTGCAGTAGCCGCTGGCCACATGTGGATCTCAATCCCTTTGAATGTGGCTTGTGTGATAGAAAAATGAAAAGTTTTCATTTTATTTAAATTTTGATTACTGTAAATATGAATTTGGATAGTTACACGTGATTCATGGCTACTGTATGAGTGCAGGTCTAGAAAACTTTTAGTCAGCCAGCCTGGCTGCTGGCACAGAGGGCAGGTAGTGGCTTTGACACCTTGGAGGAGCCTTCCAGTCTACAAAAGTTCTTCCACTCGCCCGTCTAGAATCTCATTTTTATAAAGCCCTGATCTCCCTCACACACCCTCCTGAGTGATGCAAATGGGAAGGACCATACATAAAACAATATCAGTAGTCAGCATAGTGTTGGGATCAGTAGTCAGATCTTGTCCCTTTCAGGCAGCAACCAAGAGGAGACCAGTGGGAGAATTGGAGGGTCCTTCAGGAAGGCCCAGAGGTTGGAGCTTAGATCCTCGCTTCCCAGAAGGGAGCAGCAGCCTTGCTGGAGCCCTGGGCAAGAGGCTCTGGGTGTCCTTGTGGACAGGGCCATGAGGCAAATGGGAGCTGGATGCAGGAAGGAGGCTGGACGCAGGGATGCAGAACAGAACAGTTCCAGCTATCAGCAGCTTTCCCAACACCCCAAGCCTGGTTTACAGAGAACATGGCTCAGCTGAATAAGCAAACACAAACTGATACCAGTTTTTTAATGAACAGGTTTAGCCCTCGCAGTGGGACTTGCTGCTTCCTGGCGACCACTGAGTACCTGAAGACTCAGCCCAGGTGTCAGAGCAGGGCAGGGTGGGCCACTTGCTGAGGTCTCCATGCAGCTGAAGCAAGGCCTGTAGAAAACATCCACAGCCACACTCACACCTGTCCCAGCTCCGTTTTTAACTTGAGCAATTATTTTAGCATAAGTTAGAAAGAAGCTGCATTTTCACTTTGAATTTCCTTTGTATGGGGAAATCTCGCAAGC
Source organism: Piliocolobus tephrosceles (assembly GCF_002776525.5). Lineage (NCBI taxonomy): Eukaryota > Metazoa > Chordata > Mammalia > Primates > Cercopithecidae > Piliocolobus > Piliocolobus tephrosceles. Next base: position 144,381,056 of record NC_045441.1, read on the forward strand.
TCGTTGCTTGTCTACTTAGCACGTTCCCAGCACTGTTCTGAGTGCTCTGTAAGTATTGGGTTCATTCCCCAAAATAAGTGCTCTTTCAGATTCTTAACAAATAAAACAAATGTAAATACTTCCTTTGTGATCCATCACAGATATGTATGCAATTTGTATATCTGAATGTGATGCAAGTGTGACCCGAATGGTTTTCTCATCTACGTGTTTATTTCAAGGCCATATTCCTACTGAGAAATCAAGTAATTGATCTCTACAATGGAGAAAATAGTTTTTTAAAGTAATTTTTGTTTCTTAAAAATAACCTCTTCTTTCATTCTCGAGATTTCCTGATGGTTGTGGTGCCAGAGAAGACACTAAACCCAGGGCCTTTCCTGCCTATCCCGTCCTGGGGTGTGGGGCCTGAGGGGCGCCCATGGCTGAGCTGAGTGTGTTTCTGCCTCCGGATCCACGGAGCAGCACCCCCTGCCTTTGCTCTGTTATGGAGCTGTGAGAATTAAAACGCCACTTGGAGGGAGCCCTGTGTAGAACTCAGAGTTGGAGGAGATGATGATGAAAGGGTGTTTATTTAAGTGGAATGAAAGGCATAGGCCTCTTGGGAGCCATTACGTCACCAGCTGTGGGCAATGTCAGGAATGAATGGCTTTTTTCTACCTGAATTTATCATCTTTGGGGTTCTTTTCTAGCTCCCTGCTGCACAGTTCTCCTCCCAACACCTTCATCTCCTCAACCCCCATTTCTGACCTTGCAGATTCCCTCCAGAGCAAGCTCGTCTAACTTGCGGTCCGCAGGCCACACGCTGCCCAGGACGACTTGAATGCGGCCCAACACAAATTTATAAACTTTCTTAAAACATTATCAGATTTTTTTGTGATTTCTTTTTTTTTTTTTTTTTTGTAGCGCATCAGCTATCATTAGCATTCATGTATTTAATGTGTGGCCCAAGACAATTCTCCTTCTTCTTCCAGTGTGGCCCAGGGAAGCCAAAAGTTTGGACACCCCGCTCTAGATGTTCTTGGTTTCCTTTTCCTAATAGAAACTTCCACTTCTGAGTCTCACTCCCTTCGCCTGCTGGTCTCCTCCAGAGAAGAAAGGCCCCTTCACATCACAGTCATGACTCGCAGTGGGGCCTTCTCCAGGCAACGCGGACTTTCCCTGCGGTCCTCAATCAGTGGGGGGAGTTTCAGCCCCAGTGGAGGCTAAAGGGAGTGGGAAATGCCTTTCCTCTTTGATTCGCAGCACAGTAGATGAGATGCTCAGTCATATCTCAGCCTGCCCTTAGGGCCCCCTGGGAAGAGAAACACCTCCCGGCCATGCGGGGGCGCTCTCCCATGTGCCACGCGATTCTTCCGGCTGCTCTACCGGGACGCCGCCGTCTCAACTGCCCTGAGGGCTCCACCAGGTCTCCTGTCCTAATCTTGGTCGTCTTATGGAACCTCACAATTCTTCTACCTCTTTGAAATTGAGGAGCTCTGTGCTTCCTACAGTGGCTTCTTCTTGCAGAAAGGCCAGCCCCAGGCTTGTGGCACGGGAGCTCGTGGGACTTGGCTCTTGGTACCTGCTTTGCTTGGAACATGCGTGCTTCTCTCCGCCACCTCGTCAAGACCCTCCCTTGAGACCTGGTCCTGTGTCCCCTCGTTCTGCAGGGCACTGGCCCGGCTCACAAGAGCTCATGGATTCACGAACCCGTTCCCGGCATGCAGACCCTCAGAAGGATCTGTGCGTTCATGGGAGGCGCCCTCCCTGGTCCTGGCAGCACCTGGCCTTCTCCACACCTCTGATCTGCGAGCGAAAGCGACTTCCTTCATGTCATTTCACACGTTCTCTCACGGGGTGATGCATTAGTCCTCTCTTCCCAAAACAGAAACTTTTTAGAGGAAAAAACTGCAATAATATAAACAGCCAGCGTTTATTGTGTGGTTAGCACAGCACGTGATAGGAATCATTCTAGGCGCATTTTTTTTTTTTTTGGACGGAGTCTTGCGTTGTCTCCCAGGCTGGAGTGCAGTGTTGCAATCTCGGCTCACTGTAACCTCTGCTTCCTGGGTTCAAGCAATTCTCTCCCTCAGCCTCCTGAGTAGCTGGGATTACAGGCGCCCACCATCACGTCTGGCTAATTTTTGTATTTTTAGTAGAGATGAAGTTTCACCATCTTGGCCAGGCTGGTCTTGAACTCCTGACCTCGTGATCCACCCACCTCGGCCTCTCAATTTAGGCGCTTTACAATCTGATTTAATCCTCACAATGATCACACAACGCAGATTTGGTTATAATCCCATGTTACAGATGAGAAAATTGAGGCCTAGAGAGGCTGGCTAGCTTCCCAAGGCTGCATGGGTTGTGAGTGGTAGGGACTCACAGGACAGACATCAGAGCTGCCTCTCTCAATCCTTTCCCTGTGCTGGCAGTGTAAGTCTGGAGTTCACAGTCATCAGGAATTGGGGAAAACTCCGGGAGAATGTGACAGAGCGCCCCAGTGCCAGCACAGGTTGAGGGGATCCAGCATCAGACTGACAGTGTTCAAACCCGGCTTCTCACCAGTGACCCATGGTAAGCAGGCAGGTGGCGGGAATACCGTGGAATAAATGTGTCTTTTTCATAGAGTTCATCACCACTTGTCCCTGTCTGACCTGGCCTGTGAAATCTTATGCAGCAGGCCCTGTGAAATTAAGGTTACTCTACCCTATTGAGATCCAGCAAGAAAGACCTCAGATGTTTCTTCTTGAATTGGAAGTTTTTAGCAGGAGATCTGGCAGCCATTCTTGTCCAACTCTCTTTTTTTTTTTTTTTTTTTTTTTTTTGAGGCGGAGTCTCGCTCTGTCGCCCAGGCTGGAGTGCAGTGGCCGGATCTCAGCTCACTGCAAGCTCCGCCTCCTGGGTTTACGCCATTCTCCTGCCTCAGCCTCCCGAGTAGCTGAGACTACAGGTGCCCGCCACCTCGCCCAGCTAGTTTTTGTATTTTTAGTAGAGACGGGGTTTCACCGTTTAGCCAGGATGGTCTTGATCTCCTGACCTCGTGATCCGCCGTCTCGGCCTCCCAAAGTGCTGGGATTACAGGCTTGAGCCACCACGCCCGGCCTCTTGTCCAACTCTCTACACAACTAATTTATTAATACAACATGGACTGCAAGTCCAGTTGATGTGGCTGTGGTTGCACCCTAGAGAACTTACTTTGAGGTTCATGCAGGAAATCCCGGCTGTGAAAGCACTGTGAAGTGCTGGGATGCTCCAGCAGTTTCAGTTGAGGGTCTATATGATCCAGGGGAGAGCTCATGGCCTGGAAGCCGGCAGACCCTCCCTCAGTCCTAACGTTGATGTGAATGTGCTCTGTGATTGCAGGCAAAACACTTCATTTTTTCCAAGTCTTTCTGTCGAATGGGCTGATAGCTCTAGAATTGTACAACTTAATTCACCATATAATTATGGACACTTAAACCATATTTATTTAAATATATATTTATGATCCTTGTGTTAGGTTGTTCTTGCATCGCTATGAAGAAATACCTGAGGCTGAGTAATTTATAAAGAGAAGAGGTTTAATTGGCTCATGCACCTGCAGGCTGTATAAGCATGGCACAGGCATCTGCTTGGCTTCCGGTGAGGGCTCGAGAGGCTTTCAATTATGGCAGAAGGGGAAGCCAAAGGGGGAGCTGGCCTACCACATGGCAAGAGGGGGAGAAGAGAGGGGTGCGCCACACACTGTTTTTTTTTTTTTTGAGATGGAGTCTTGCTCATCACCCAGGCTGGAGTGCAGTGGCCCGATCTTGGCTCACTGCAAGCTCTGCCTCCTGGGTTCACGCCATTCTCCTGTCCCAGCCTCCTGAGTAGTTGGGACTACAAGCACCCGCCACCACACCCGGCTAATTTTTTGTATTTTTAGCAGAGACGGGGTTTCACCATGTTAGCCAGGATGGTCTCGATCTCCTGACCTCGTGATCCGCCTGCCTCGGTCTCCCAAAGTGCTGGGATTACAGGCGTGAGCCACCGCGTCCAGCCACACACAGTTTTAAACAGCCAGATCTTTCAAGAAATCACCTACTATCCCGAGGACAGCACCAAGGGGATGGTACTCAACCCTTTATGAGGGTCCCGCCCCCGTGATCCAATCAGCTCCCACCAGGCTCCCCTTCCAACACTGGTGATTACATTTCAACACGAGATTTGGTGGGGACACATATCTAAACTATGCCAACCCTAATTTTTTAAAAAAAATCTGTGCATTGCTGTAGCAGATGCTTTTAAAAGTTTGTCCACATTGACATTGAGAACGCAAAGAAAGTACTTTGAAATGATTCGCATCACATTTCTTCCCTTCTGTCTTTTGTGATTGTTAATTCAAGGCTCCTTAAACAATATCTGCATCATTTGAAACTTTAGTGAGTGTGGCGGAGTCTTGAACAGAGGACAGATCTATCCCAAACATTTTCATCTAGTCAGTCCTACTTCCAGTTGGCAAAATACAACTCTCTTCCTTCTGATATTTTCAAGAGAGTTCAGGAGAGTTTAAAACCAATGGCACTGCAGTGAAAAGCATTTTCTTTATTATACTGGTGTTGAGGTTTCAAACCAGTTTGGTTATAGTAGATTTTCACTGTTTAAAATGGTTTTAGTTGATGATTTTTTTCATGCAAAATATAGCTGTCAAATATATACAATTCATAAAGTATGAAAACTGTGTGTATGGTCTCTGGAGGTGCAGAAAGGAAGTACAATGTTCCTACCCCCATCCCCTCCCCAGCATCACCTCTCTCGGGGCAGCCAGCCCCTCACAGTGGACGCGGTCCTTCCTCCCTCTTTGCGCCAGACTTGCTCTAAGTGACTGGCAGCCCAGACTCCCTGGCATCAAGGCACCTGAGATGGGAAGGACATTGCTGACATGATTAAGTGCCAGAGCCATGCTTTTCTGAGTAGGCTTTGTCTAGGAATAGAGTGAATAGAAGTCAAGGAGACAGGTGAGCTACAGATACCTGTGAGTTAAACCTGAGAATTTGAAGTGCATTTAAACAAACACAAGTATGTATGTTTTTGAAATTTAAGTTTGCAAATCCAGGGAATAATTGGAAGCTTGAACTAATACGTCTTTCTAAAAATCAGTGAATTGAAACCAAAGTAATTAAAACCTCTGTGATCTAAACTGTACTTAGTATGAGTTCATCATCTTGCATTAGGCATGAGTATTTGAAAGAGGTTAGGGAAGGCAATCAAAGAGTGAGGGGTAGGTGTGTTCTACCCTGGGGGTCAGGGCAACCCTAAATTCTTCCTTTTTCTCTTCTTTAACCAGCGGAGGTGGAAGGTGAGGGGTGAATGTCCTCTCCACCGTAGGGCTCGCTGGGGGCGTAGTTCCAGGCCCCACTGGCCTGAGTGTAGGGTCTCTGCTCTAGCTGAACTTTTCTGCTGCAGGGTAAATTCTTGATCTTGATCATTCTTCTGTGAAGATGGAGACAGCCAGTTCATACTCATCTACGTTTGCACTGTGCGTGTTTTATGATAATACATGTCCTTCTTTACCTGGCTCTTCTGCTGGAAGGAAGTTCCAAACTCTGAAGTGAGCCTCTCCCAGCCCTGTCTGGGGGTTGTTTGCTACGCCCTCCTGATTCTTCCTAACGGTCTTCTAACACAGAGAGGCCCAGGCTGGACCAGCGTTGACAGCAGCGGTGAGGTCGCTTTTGTTCCCCTGCATTCCGGGCTCCAGCAAGAAGATCCAATTACATTGTTTTTGTTTTGTTTTGAATAACAGAACTCTGAAACACACTTTTCTCAGCATCTATGATTATTCAATTCTTTTTTTGTTCATTTTTTGTGCCCTTCCCAGTCTCCCTTCGGGCTTGTCTCTGTGGGCTGTTTGTTTCCCTCTGGCCTGCAGCGTTGCCCATGGTGAAGACCCGGTTGAACCAAGAAGCCGTGGAATCATTAGGATATCAGAGTGTGGACCTGCCTGCTCCCCCACACTCAGGCTTCCCAGAGGCTCCCTGGATGGGCAGCCCCTGCTGGAATTCCTCCAGAGCCTGAAACCTTGGCCACTTTACAAAGCCGCGTTCTCCATCACTGGGCAGCTCTGCTCGTCCGACTGCTGTCTGCTCCCTGAACCTTCTCCCCATTCGTTCTAGGCCCACTCACAGCTTCTCCTGACAAACGAGGATCCCGCACAGCAACCAGGGAAGCTGATTTGGGGCCAGTGCACACTCACGCTAGCATCCCTTATGATTCGCTTCCTAAGGACACTCCCCTTCCTCAGACAAAAAGAGGTCAGCAGTGCAACACCTGATTTCTGAAAGTTAGTGCCAGGAAATGCAATCAAATTTGTTTCTATTTGAGAGGGGTGCTAGATGAAAGGAAGGGTGAATATCTGCCCTGGGGTCTGAGCTCTCCCTGCCCCTTCCCCTCTTCTGAGAGCCGTTCCTTTAAGCTGTGTGTGTGTGTGTGTGTGTGTATGTATGTGTCTGGATGGAGGAACCAGGGACGCCCCCCAGGTAAACTACAGAGCAGAAGACGCTTGAAACACAGCCCATTCCCACCCCCACCCCCAGTATCGCCTCCCCCCACCCCAACCCCAGCCCCGGCATCGCCTCCCCTGGGGCAGCTGGCCCCTCACAGTGGATTTGGTCTTTCTTCCCTCCTTGTGTCAGCCTTGCTCTAGCAACTAGGAGTCCCCCAAGGACAGAAGTGACTGGCAGCATGGACTCCCTGGCATTGAAGCACCTGAGATGGGAAGGGCATTCAGCTCAAGCCCCTTCCCTTGGACGAGGACACGGGCCCAGCCAGTCACCTGTCCACAGCCACACCAGCTTCCGAGCAGCCCCACAAGGCCCGCCACAGCCTCTCCTCTTCCAGAAAAATCACATTTTAATCTGCAGCCATGAGAACAAGGATAGAATTTCCGGGAGAGTCTCAGCCTCTAAAGGAGAGGGACCCTCTGCCTGGGTGCCCCACCCTAGGAACTAGAGGTAGCAATGTAGGGACCCTTATCACAGGAATGAAGCTGTGCTCAGCAAAAGCTTTCACTTCAACTTTCGGGACACCAAGAAAATGTGAGAGTATAATTTCCCAGGCTTGCGATGGACTATATTGATCCCCTCCAACAGATTAAAAAAGAAATTGTTTCTCTTCAGTTGAATATCAGTTTTTCTTGAAGCGATTAACTGTCCGTGGCCTGAATTTGAACTTTCTGTTTTTGATGAGTGTGAATGCTGCCAGTGAATAAATTAGATTCTCTGTGCTGTGCCCTCCTCTGCCCAAGTATGGTTTTGCAGGAGCCAAACATCGGGAACTTTCAGACATCTGTCCTTGAAAATGCAGCACTGCGAAACTCAGAGAGAGGCTTGGCTGGTTTTTGGGCAGAGATAGAGTGCCTGCTTCAATTTGATCCCAGTCTCATCACTGAAGTGTATGTGCAGTTTTTGACATTTATTTGAAATGAGAGAGACATTTTACACATTTTAGTTTTCGTGTAATATTCCAGACTATAATTATCTGTGACTGGCATTGGGATCTATTCACCCCAAGCAAAAATAGAGCACACAGATTCTCTCGTAGTGCACCTGACATTGTATCCCGGAGCTGCTTTCTCCTTGGAAGTAGAATAGGCTCTCAATGATATCAGAGATGTTCGTGTCTGTCTGAAACAGATGCTGATGATGAATCATGTTTGGCAAGGGTTATAGATGTTGTCACAGGAAGAACCAAGTGCCAGGAGCAATTGTGCTGAAGGTGGAACCTGCTTCTGACAATACCCCAAGCCTACATCTCTCCAGTTTTGTGGTCGTTTTTGTGGAGGGTGATTTTCTTATACGTCTTCCTAATGGATGCCTACAAAGGCAGGCTGAACCTGGGAGCAGTGCCCATTATTCTAGCAAACAATTTAGGGAAACAACACCTGGATAAATACTCGTCCACCTGGACCCTCCTTCTCTGCCTCCTCTCTGTTCCTGTTGTCCACAAGAGTGTGAGAGCCTAGATAGCAGGGACTGCACCCCCCTCTTTGTACACTGGGGGTAGTGCAGTGATGCGGGCCCTTTCAGAACATGTGTGCACTTGCCCTGCCTGGGACATGGAAATGGCAGGGCGGGGGTGGGGTTAGGTCTTCCACAGACAGGTGTATAGCATTGATTTCACCTGAATGTCAGCGTTAGCCTCTCAAAACTTTTATGTTCTTGTTTGTTTGTTTATTTTTAAGGAGGTAGCATAGAAGAAAATGAAAATCCTGACCACTAGGATGGATCGATGCTTACTCTAGCTTTCAAAAGAGCAAAGGGAAGTTGCTGTGGTTGAGTGACTATCAGTTGTGTTAGTTACTATCGGGTGCTTGGCTGCGTGCATGTCATCTTTCTTAATCCTTTAAACGACCCTAGGAAGTGGGGTTAGAATGGTTGTCTTGGGGCTGTAGACACTGAGGATTCCTAAAAAATTGAGTCAGTACCTGTTGGGGGCCTCCATGGCAGAGGCCTTGATTATCATGAGCGCTTACACCCACCTGTGCCAAGGCGTGAGCCTGACAGAGACTGGGGAGAGGAGTACACCTTGTCCTCCTCCTTCGCCAATGCTCAGAGTTATCGTTCTTTTTCAGTCCTCGTCTTACTGAGGGCCACAATTTCCAGCTGTCCTTTGCCCATCTCATCCCGGGACTGTTCACCGAGGACTCCTGCCCTCTGGGCCTCTGATGCCCTCCACCAACTCCCATGCCACTGGACTATGGAAACACCTGTCACTTTCCAGGCCCACACTTGAGCACCTCCAGCCTGGAGAGCCTTCCTGCCCCAGGTGGCCCCCATAGGTCAGGCACCCCTCCCGTGGGCCCCACGGCTCTCGCCCCATCCCAACACTGTGGCCTAGGAACTCCCTGCCTGCTGGTCTGAGTCCTCCACCAGACCAGCGATTCTCTGCTGGGGGTGATTTTCCTCCCAAGGACATTTGGAAAGCCTGGAGACGTTTTTGCTTGTTATGAGGGGTGGTGCCACGGGCATTCAGTGTACAGAGGCCAACAGCATTGCTAAACATTCTCCCATGCCCAGGATGGCTCCCAGGACAAAGGATTAACCACTCCAAAATGTCAGTCGTGCTGAGGCTGAGAAAGCGGAGCTGCCCTGGACAGAGCCCATGGCTCGTATCCCTCTGTTCTTAATGATTCGTACATAGAAGTGCTCAGTAAATATTTGCTGAATATTGTTGAATAAACCTCCTATTAACTTAGAAGAGTGGAGGAAATTCACATTCATCATACCTTCCTCACATCATTTGATATGCCTGATGTGTTAAATGTATTATCATCAAGCTAAACATCACCATGGAGAATTCTTCCCCACTCCCTGGCGCGGCAGGAGCTCCATCTCTGTGGAGTGAACTATGTTCTATATTTAGACGAAACTCTGTAGCAGGAGGTTGTAACTATTAGCTGAAGCTGTCACTCTATTTTATTTTATTTTTTCCCCCTGAATATGCCACTTGGACTGTGTACCATGGTTAGGCAAACCACATTATTGTAAATTAACCACGCTCAGTAAATGACCCTAACTTAAGAGCGACTTCATAGGGACCATTCTCATGACAGCTTCCAGGGAATTCTTCTTCTATTGTTTGTTCAAAGAGACTTAAGTTAAGAAAAAAGAAAGCAGATTTAAATCAATACCAGTGAGGTCCCTTACGGTAAAATGGGAGGGTTTCCACAAGGACCAGAGACATCCAACTGGGTGAACTCAGTGGAAGAGAGAAAGTGTGTGGATAGGGAAGATTCTTTTGAAACCAGCGAGCAGTGACAATCTAGAAAACAGTGCAATGTACATTTAGCTAAGGGGAGGGCTGGCAAGAATTGAGAAACCCTTCTATGCAAAGAAAACGTATAGATAACCTGTTGGCCAACTGCCTTCATTCTACCGAAAAATTTTAAGGATCTTTAACCTGTTATTTGATTTTATTAATTTTTTTAAATGGAGTACTTTATTTTTTCAGCTTTATTGAGGTATAATTGACAAAAATTGTGTATATTCAAGGTATGCCATGTAATGTTTTGATGTATGCATACATTGTGAAATGATTATCATATCAAGTAATGAATATTTTCATTACTTCACATAAGTACCTTTTTGTGTGTGTTGCGAATACTTAGGAGCTATCCTCCTAGCAAATTTCGAGTATTCAATACTTTATTATTATTATTATTTTATGATTTTGAGTCAGAGTCTTGCTCTGTTGCCCAGGCTGGAGTGCAGTGGTGTGCTCTCTGCTCGCTGCACCCTCTGCCCCCCGGGTTCAAGTGATTCTCCTGCCTCAGCCTACTGAGTAGCTGGGATTACAGGCGCCTGCCACCATGTCCGGCTAATTTTTTAATTTTTACTAGAGATGGGGTTACACCATGTTGGCCAGGCTGGTCTCGAACTCCTGACCTCAATTGATCTGCCCGCATCAGCCTCCCAAAGTACTGGGATTACAGGCATGAGCCTCGATACGTTATTTTTAATGACAGTCACTATGCTGTACATTAGGTCTTCAGAACTTTTTCATCTTATAAGGGCAAGTTTGTGCACTTTGACCAGTATCTCCCCACTCCCTGGCCCCTGGTAACTACCCTTCTGCTCTCTGCTTCTGTGACTTCGCCTTTTTTAGGTTCCACATATAAATGAGACCATGCAGCACGTGTCTTTCTGTGTCTGGCTTATTTCACTTAGCCTACTGCCTTCCAGGTCCATCCATGATGTCCCAAATGACCGCTTTCCTTCCTTTCCTAAAGCTGAAGATACACCATTGTGTATACAAGCCACATTTCCTTTATCCATCCATCCGTTGATGGACACTTCGGTTGCTTCCTCTGCTGGCAATTGTGAATAAGCCGCAGTGAACGGGGGTGCAGAGAGCTACTCGGCACACTCACTTCAAAGCCTTTGGCTGTATGCTCAGGGTTGGGATTGCTGTATCATATGGTAGCTCTAGTTTTCATGTTTTGAGGAACCTCCATACTGTTCTCCATTATGGCTGTACAATTTACATTCCCACCAACCGTGTACAAGGGTTCTTTGGTCTTCAGCCTCATCAACCTTGGTTACCTCTCTCTTTTTTAAAAAAAATAAAAACCATGCTAACAGGTGTGAAGTGATATCTCATTGTGGTTTGGATTTGTGTTTTCATGGTAATGATGTTGGGCACCTTTTTACATGCTTGTTGGATATTTGTAAGTCTTCTTTAGAAAAACGTCTATTCAGGTTCTCTGTCTTTTTTTTTTTTTTGACATAGTAGGAGCTTATAGATTTTATTTATAATTGTTTCTCTTTTTTAAAAAATTAACATATAAAACTTGTATGTGTTTATTATGTACAACGTGGTATTTTGAAACATTTATACATGTGGGAAGTCAGGATTGTGCTAATTAACATGAATTATCTTATATACTTATTATTTTTTGTGTGGAAAACACAAATTTCTCTGTCAGCCATTTTTAAGAATACGATACATTGTTATTAATCACAGTCACCATGATGTACAATAAATCTTTGAAATTATTTCTTCAGTCTAACCCAAATTTTGTATTCTTTAAGGAACATATCCTGTTTCTCCCCTTCTGCACCCACCCCATCCTCTGGTAGCCACCACTGTACTCTCTGCTTCTGTGAGTTGGACTATTTTAATTCCACATAGAAGTGAGACCATGCAGCATTTGTCTGTCTGTACCTGATTTTTTTTTTAATAATATACTAATAATGTTTATTGAGGGAATCAGGATAAAACTAAAATAACAGACAAAGTACGTAAGAAAGAGGGGTAATTGAAGTGAAGGCATTTTTTTTTTTTTTAGGTGGACAGGAAGTAGAATTTATTGGTGAGTATTAAGAGGGGGCAGCACAGTGGAAGCCCTCATGAGTGCAGGGCCTGCCACTTGTCCAGAGTGCCACGATTGGGAACGTACTTGACCCATCTGGGATGAGCCGCTTCTCAGCCACCATGTCTTCAAATTCATTGGCATTGAACTTGGTGAAGCCCCACTTCTTTGAGATGTGGATCTTCTGGCGGCTGGGGAGCTTGAACTTGGCCCTGCACAGGGCTTCAATCACATGCTCCTTGTTCTGCAGCTTGGTGCAGATGGACATAACTTGGCCAATGTGAACCCTGGCCACAGTGCCCTGGGGCTTGCCAATGGCACCTCGCATGCCTGTTTGGAGCCTACACTGGGGTAGTGCAAGGTCAGAAACATGAACATCCATCTGAAAGGACTGTCTCCAAGGTCCCTTAGAGCAACGCATACAACAAACAGGCTGCATCACTACCAGGGAAGCTGCTGTTTGCAGCCATTGCACACTGGGCCCCCATGAGGAAAGGGACTCAGTCGGCTTAATTGGCTGCAGGTGTACCTGATTTTTTTAGCCTAACATAATGTCCTATAGGTTTATCCATGTTGTAGCAAATGGCAGCATTTCTTTCCTTTTTTTTTTATTTTTATTTTTTATTATAGTATAAGTTCTAGGGTACATGTGCACAACGTGCAGGTTTGTTACGTATGTATACTTGTGCCATGTTGGTGTGCTGCACCCATCAACTAGTCAGCTGGAAACCGTCATTCTCAGCAAACTATCGCAAGAACAGAAAACCAAACACCGCATGTGCTCACTCATAGGTGGGAATTGAACAATGAGATCACTTACTCTGGAAGGGGAACATCACACACCGGGGCCTATTATGGGGAGGGGGAAGCAGGGAGGAATGGCATTGGGAGTTATATCTCTGTCCATTTTTAAAATTTGATGACCTGTGTTTTTTTTTCTACTGAGTTGTGTGAGTTCCTTGTATATTTTGATATTAATGCCTTATTGAATACATGGCTTGCAAATATCTTCTCCTATTCTATAAGTTGCCTTTAATTCACTACTTTAAATTTGCATGACTAATGGGTGCATTAGCCACTTCTCAGAAATGAAACTCATGAACTATATTGCAGCTCAGCATTCTTAGTAGGTGTTCACAGTGTCACTTTTGGATGACACTAAAACGGAATCAATTAATTAATTAAAAGCTGACTCATTCCAGAAAGGATTTCTGAAGTGAAATACACATAGTGTAAAATCAGGACAGATTTTACGGCCAACATAAGATAAAGGTAATATGAAGTCATCAGTGGAACCAGTACTCAAAAATGGACCATCAGGTTCTGCACAGCTGGTCAAGGTGAGTCAAAACTCAGGGTTCAGTGTGTTTTTGCTGCAAAGCAAAAAGGATATGGCCAAGTATAAGAGGTATGGTGTCCGTAAGTTAAAGCAGTCAAAAATGGAAGTAATCAGTAATATCAGAAGCCCTTATGCCACAGATCTCCAAGAGAGTATGAGAATTATTCTTAATTGAATTAAGAAAAGAACAGTGTTCATGAACCTAATCACAAGATAAATCAAATCAATTTTAACTTATATGTGGTTTTGGTAATTGTAGGAGTGAGGAAATGGCCAGCTTGTAAATATCTTTCAAAATTGGAAAGGCAGTTGCTAAACATCTCGGAAAAAACCACTGGGTTAACTCTTGCGAGTCCAGTGTGTGAACGTCTAAGAGTGACCAACTTACCTCTATTTTTAGGCCTTGTGCAAATATGCTAGAAAAGGAAGAACTTTCATTTCTCCACATTTAGCAGTCAAAATGTACAAAAAGGGCATGGATCAACTTTGGCCATCCTTATCCTCAGTGACTTTCAGTACCTAAACTATAGGTTACAAAATTGTTACTGACTATCCAAGACGTTCTCTGCTTGTGAGACACTGGGAAACTGTGATCACATGGGGGGTTGTTCTGGAGTCTCAGACGTCAGTCTTCTGAGGCAGGATGTGCCATGTCTGTATTCTGGGGATGGCCCTTCTGAGGCAGGATGCGCCATGTCTGTATCCTGCGGATGGCCCTAGAGCTGTGCTGTCCAGTATGGCAGCCGCTGGTCACATGTGGCTACGGAGTCCTTGGAAGGTGGCTAGTGTGAATTCAGATGCACTGTATGTTTAAAGTAAGAGACTTAATATGAAAATAAGAAAGAATGCAAGATATTTTCTTCATAATTTAAAAAATTATTGCATTTGAAATGATAATGTTTAGACATATTGGATTAACAAAATATATTATTAAATGAATCTGACTTGGTTCCTTTTTCTAATTGTTCGTATGTCTCCCAGAAAATCTAAAACTGCAGGGGCCAGGCGTGGTGGTTTATGCCTGTAGTCGCAGCACTTTGGGAGGCCGAGGTGGGCAGATCACCTGAGGTCAAGAGTTTGAGACCAGCCTGGCCAACATAGTGAAACCCCATCTCAACTAAAAATACAAAAATTAGCCAGGCGTGGTGGTGTGTGCCTGTAATCCCAGCTACTCAGGAGGCAGAGGCAGGAGAATCACTTGAATCAGGGAGGTGCAGGTTGCAGTAAGCTGAGATTGTGCCATTGCACTCCCGCCCAGGCGACAGAGTGAGACTCTGTTTCAAATTTAAAAAAAAAAAAAAGAAAAGAAAATCCAAAATTGCATATATGGCTTGCATTATTTTCTATTAGACAGCACTGGCCTAGAACCACAGTCAGATTCTCAAGTTGGTCTTTTGTCCCATGTATAAAAACTTCTGCATTAGGACTTTACTGGCACATTGATAATGCGACTTTACAAAGAAAAGGCACATCACCTCAAATCTCTAATCCAGAGGTGGTTAACATTGTTAGCACAATTTTGACATGATCTCTTCTTCTGTGTGCCTTTTGTGTATGTTTGTGTAATGTGACTAAAGAGACATATACTTTTGTGTTTTATTAAAACTTAAATTACATCACAAATTTTCTCCTATGCATTATTACAAGTTGAAAAGCAACATTTATGGCAATGTAGTATTTCAACTATGCAAGCACCATAATTTATTTAAGGGTATTTCTTTTACTTTTTCTTTTATTTTTTTGACCAAGTTTTACTTTTGTCGCCCAGGCTGGAGTGCAGGCATATGATCTCAGCTCACTGCAACCTCTGCCTCCCTGGTTCAAGTGATTCTCCTGCCTCAGCCTCCTGAGTAGCTGGGATTATAGGCACCCACCACCACGCCTGGCTAATTTTTGTATTTTTAATAGAGACACGGTTTCTCCATGTCAGCCAGGCTGGTCTCAAACTCCTGACCTCAGATGATTTGCCGGCCTCAGCCTCCCAAAGTGCGGGGATTATAGGTGTGAGCCACCGTGCCCGGCCTATTTAAGTGCATTTCTATTGTCTGTCATTTAAATCACGTTTGTTAATCATTATTGTAAGTAATGCTATAGTAAATATCTTCTACTTATGTATTTGTGTAGCTAGTGACTTTCCCTTAGTATAGATTCCTAACTATTGGAGCAAAAAGTAAAACACTATTGAGACATGTTGCCGAATTGCTCAGCCGCGGGGATTTCTCTATCTGCCCTCTATAAGCATCAGTTTAATTTTACTCACGCCAGTATTGAATAGGAGCATTTTAGAGTATCTTCCACTGGATTCGAAAATCATGTTACATCAGCACCTCATGTTCATTTCTTTTATTGTTGCTGAGGTGGAATATTTTTTGATATTTATTCTTTATTTTTCATTTCTTTGTGGTTTACCTTTTCTTTGTTCATTTTCTAATACAATGTTGTATATTACTTATTGATGTAAATATGAACCATGTATCTTCATATATATCGTTTTCTCAGTGTGCCACGCAGTTTGAATTTTGTTTCCTATTTTATGTCCATGCATTGTTAATTCCCAGGTGTGAGAAATCAGTGGATCCTGCACTCTGAGTGCCCTTCCATCGCTTTCATGTAGAGCTTGGTTAAATACCCGTTTATGTCTTTCCAGCTCATTAAAATTCTTACTGTTGACACTTAAATTTCACTTATTCTGAAATTAAGTTTGTGTATATCAGCCAGTAGTGTGATGGCAATTGTTTAGCAACTGTCTCTAGGGGGGAAAATCCCCACACAACCTTGATGTGTAACATTTGCTGCTTTCTGTGGTGTAAATACTCCCAGATGGCCAATTCCCAAGCTTTCGCTGATGGTGGAGCAGGGAGGGGAGGTGCACTGTTGGCTCTGGTTCCAGCACACCGGTGGATTTGTAAGACATTCCCTTGGTGAATTTTCCCAACTTATTGCATATGCATTTCTTTCATTTGTACTATAGAATCCATTTGTATATATCCTGTGATGTGATTGAGTTCTGTTAATTCTGTTCCTTGAATATATTTTTAGCTCAGTTAATAGTTATAGAGTGCAGGACCAGTCTTTGATTTGTCTTTGTTTTTTATGAGAGATTTTGGTGGAATTAGTATCCCAACTATTTCACCCACCATCTCTATTTTTTGAATTTTCTTTTTTGGTTATTGTCACTTATTTGTCATTAAAGTATATGTTGGATTCATTTTTTAAAGTTTCCAAATAGAAATCTTACTGAAATTCTGTTAAACCTGAATTGACATGTGTGCAAAATCCAGCCTTGGAAGCACTGCCACTCTATGCTTCTCCTGGTGCAGTTTTGTGGGTCCTCGTCCCTTCTCAGACACCTTGTGGCACATTCTTCTCAGTGGGAAAATGAAGAGACGGAGGAGGGAAATGACAGAGAAAGCACGGGGCGGGTGTATATGGTGGGCAGTGGGAGGTAGACACTGGTATCAGGTGGCCTTTGCCCACAGTGGGAATGGCAGCAAAACCGGGGAAGGAGCCCTCATAACGTTTTGATACAGTCATATTTTTATAAGATTTGCAAAAGCAAGATGCATTAATCACAATGCACTTGAGTTGCTGTCTTTCTCTATCACATTTGCCTTCATGTTCTGTGGTGCTGGATTCACCAAAATACCCTGGGTCCAGCTGAGGCAAAGTTGAGCTGGAAATACGGTAATTTGGGTTCATGGGATAGGTATTATGATTCACAGCCAGCGGAGTGTGGGGCTGGGTACTGCTACCCATTCAGGTATAGAAATGGCTTCCAGAAATACCTCTCAGGGCCGGAGGTTCCGCAGCTGTGTGAAGGAGCCTCTGGAATCTGAGACATTCCCTTTGTGAATTTTCCCAACATACACAGCAGCGAAGGAGAAACAGGGTTTCGAGTGTCGGGGGGCAGGAGCTAGTCTGTGGGAAGTTCTTCCCGTCACAAGCCACGTGAAGAGCACGTGGTTGCTCTAAACGCCCAGTCAACAGGCCTGTGTCCTCTTGATGAGAACATACTTTCCCAGGCAGTGTGTGAACACTGAAATGCAGCCTACACTCTTCTCACGATGTTGTAAACTGTGAGAACGAGAACGCATCAGAATCCCTGCAACTGTGGCCTGCCTCCCGACAGTGCGGGCCTGTGGGGAGCCGCCCTCTCAGCCATTCTGACGCCCCTTGTGACGTCATCGCACACTGGGTGCTTCTGGTCTTAACTCATTCTGCCCATTCCCAACAAAATGGCAGGAAAAATGGCCACCAACGCAGTGACACAGCTTGAAGACACAAGTGCTCCAGTGACAAAAATTATAAACGCACTCACAAAGAAGTCAGTAAGACGTTTGATACTCAGTTAAGTTGCTCAGGGAAGCAGAGTGGCAACTTTAACATTCTCTCAACCTACTCTCACCTGTGCCTCTGTTTCCTGTAACTTTCATGTTGACTATCGTACAATTAGAATACAGTGGGAAACACTGATCCCACTGGAAGACAGAAACATAAAGTGAAAAATGGGAGGTAGGACTTTCGAAAGGCCATCAGCCCTTCTACACCACAGCAAATAAAAACTCTGAGCGTCTCAATAATGCAGAATCAGAGTACCCAAAAATGAAAGACAATTAAAATAACAACGGAAGAGAAAAAGAAAATTGTAAGGATCTTCTTAAACGAGAAACAAAGGCAACAGATGGGAGGGATATAAAGAAAACCAATCTGTATGATCCATAGACACCAGATGTGAAGAACCGATTTTACAAAACTGTCATACGAAGAGGGCGGGAAGTGCAGGAAGAAGTGCCAGGAAGGTGTGCTGCTGAGTAGGGAGGTCAAAGTCTCATTCTGTAAAATGCTGCAGTGTCTGCTGTATTTGTCAATTTTTAAGAACTTGTATTTTGTTGTACTCTCTTCTCATTCTAAGTGAAGATTCACTCCGTATATGATTTTGCAATTAGGGTTTGTATTATTTTTCTTAAACGAGTGCCCCAAACTGTAACACCTCAGGCTGAGAGAGCTCAGACCTGCCCTTTTGTTAGGCATGGCTTTGCTGCTGACGACCCCTCTCACATTTATTTCATTTGCTGACAGTGATCTTTGCCTGGTCCGCGGGCTGCCCAGAGGCCAGTCCTGGTGAGGCATTTTGCTTCCTCGCCCCACCATCTCTCTCCCCATGTGTGACGTTTCCTCTCTGCACCCAAGGTTCCTGGCCTTCCTGGTTCGCTGGGACTGGTCACCCAGTGCTACCTGAGAGGCTGGAGAAGGGGGTGGCAAGTGGATCCATGGCTGCAGGACTGCTGTGTCATGCCCCTTGTGCCTTAACGCTACTTTTCATGCATCCTTTGTTACTTCCTTTCTTCTAGTCCCGCACCTCCTGTTGCCTTCCAAAGCGCTTAATGTCCATCACACAGTTCACGACTTAACCAGTGGAAGGGTACTAAGTTGTTTCAGGCTCAGGAGAATGGAGAATTCTTGAAGATCAGAGCGGGAGGGGAGGGAGCAGGTTCCGGGCCTCGAAAAGATGCTGCATCCTGCCTCCTTGGCTCCACTAGGCAAACAGCACACAGCTGGGAAAGGGATTCGATTCTTTTATGTATTTATTTATTTTTGAGCATCTGAGTCCTGCCTTTCATCTGCACATCTACACCTGACTGGCTCACAACCTGGCCTCTCCTCCCTCCTGTCCACACTCTCCCAGTCTTGTCACTTTTTTCCCTCCCGAGGCTCCAAATTAAGTAAATGCTATCGGTGTTAGTATGTTGGGTGGGATGACACCATGTGCCTTGGGCCACGCACCTGGGGCCATAGGCCCACCCACCCCAAGACACCAGGGATCACTCCACACTCTGATCTCACTAGTCCCGGCCCCTCCTCCAGGGGCCCCTTCAGAGAATTTCCAGGGCCTTGAACCAGCATCAAAGCTGTATTCCTGAAAGCAGCTGTGCAGGAAGCTCTAGCACAGCCTCCAATGCTGGGGAGCCCTGAAAAGTTGATCGCAGTGACGGAGCCAGACACAGAAAGTCACGCAGCGCATGGTTCCCTTCCCTGCAATGCCCAGAACGGGCAGATCCACAGAGACAGGAGGTGGATGAGTGGGCCACGGGCCGGAGTGGAGCAGCAGGGAGGTTGCAGGGATTGGGAGGGACTGTGAACGGGCTCAGGGTTTCTATAGGGGGTGATGAAAGTGCTCAAAAGGTGATTGCAGAGATGGCTGCATAACTCTGTGAATGTTCTAGAAACCACTGAATTACACCTTAAACTGGTAAGTTGTGTGGTGTGTGAATTGTATCGCAAGAAAGCTGGCGAGGACGGGGTAGACTGCTCCCTAACCTCAAAAGCAGCCACATCGGAGCAAATGAGGCTGCCTCTGAGTGGAGCGAGACCTCAGCCAGGGGAAGACGGGCCCCAGCACCTGCCCCAGCATCGGCCGCCAGGGAGGCTGATCCTAAGGGAGGCAACTGCTCGTCTGTCCTCGCAAGCAAGACGCGCTCCCTGCAGGCTGCCCAGGGGTGTCAGAAAGAGTGTTTGGCCTGACGAAGACCTCCGGGTCCTCGCCCACCCTGTCCTCTTCTTCTTCCCATTGCATTCCCTGCACGTGTTGAGGAAATCTCTGCCGACATAAACTCATTTTCTGACGAAGGAGCCCGGATTTGCAGGCACGGCTGCCCCAGCACAGGGAATAGAGGCCTCTGGTCTGGGATTTTCTAAAGGCAGTGAATGCAGCCTGGGGGGCTGAAGGAGAAGACGAAATGATCCCTGACCCTAAGGCCCTGAACCCTCACATTCCTTCCTCCTGGTATTGGGGGCAGGTGCCCCCCAAAATGGAATACAGTCCCATATTACTTAACGATGGGGATACGTGCTGAGAAAGGCATCATGAGGTGATTTCGTTGTCATGCAAGCTTCCTAAAGTGCTCTCACACACACCTGGACACCTGGATGAGACAGTCTCTGCACACGTGGGCCGAATAGTGTAGTCCTTGGCTCCCAGACCACAAACCTGGACAGCATGGAACCATATACCGAACACTGTAGGCAACCGTCACACAGCGGTGAGTATTTGTGCATCTAAATACATCTACACAGAAAAGGTACAGTAAAAACACATATGAGCGATAAACAGTGGGAGACCTGTGGGGGCCGTTACCATGAGTGGAGCTCGCAGGACTGGAAGTTGCTCTGGGTGGGTCAGGGAGTGAGTGGTGGGTGGATGTGAAGGCCTGGGGACATGGCTGCACACACAGTGACTTTTAGGCTGCACCCCAGTGATTCAAGCATTCTCGTTTTCTTTCTTTCTTTTTTTTTTTTTTTTTCGAGATGAAGTCTTGCTCTATCATCCAGGCTGGAGTGCAGTGGTGCGATCTCGGCTCACTGCAGGCTCTGCCTCCCGGGTTCAAGCGATTCTCCTGCCTCAGCCTCCCAAGTAGCTGGGACTATAGGTGCCCACCACCACACCCGGCTAATTTTTTATGTTTTTAGTAGAGATGGGGTTTCTCCGTGTTAGCCAGGATGGTCTCAATCTCCTGACCTCATGATCCACCTGCCTCGGCCTCCCAAAGTGCTGGGATTACAGGTGTGAACCACTGCACCTGGCCAATGTTTTCTTTATTTAGTAGCAAATTAACCTTAGCTTGCTGCACCTTTTTTACTTTATACACTTTGTAACTTTTTCAAATTTTTTGACTCTTTTATCATGACACTTAGCTGAAAACACACATTGTATTGCTGTACAAAAATATTTTCTTTCTTTATATTCTAATTCTGTAGCCCTTTTCACCTATTAGAAATTATTTATTTATTTATTTTACTTTTTAAATGTTTTTGTTTCAAACGAAGACACAAACACTCACATTAGCCTAGGCCTATACAGGGTCAGGATTCTTAGTGTCACTGTCTTCCACCTCCACGTCCTGGCCAATGGAAGCTCTTCAGGGGCAGAATGTGGAACTGTCATCTTCCATGGTAACAATGCCTTCTTCTCAACACCTCCTGAAGGGAACTGCCGGGGCTGCTTTACAGCTGACCTAGAAGGAACGCTTTCTACAATAATGGTAAAACATCCGTGCAGGAGGTTTGCTTACACCAGCATCACTGCAGACACGTGAGTAATGTGTGGCACTGTGACGCTGTGATGGGTGATAGGAGCTTTTCACCCTGTTGAAATCTCATGGGGCCACCGTGGCATAGGTGGCCCACTGCAGAGGGAAATGTCATTAGCAGCACATGGCTGTACGGTGGTTGTTTTGCTGGTCACGTGGTGGGAGGTAGGGGCCAGAGGAAGGAAGGGGTGGGTGTCTGCAGCCTGGAGCACCCAGGACCCCAGGGAGAGGCAGGCGAAGAGGGAGCCCCAGGTCCCTGAAAAGTTAGGGGGTGATATGGTGTCTGTTGTGTCCCCCCCAGAACTCACCTTGAATTGTAAGAATCCCCACGTGTCCAGGGTGGGGCCAGGTGGAGATAATTGAATCCTGGAGGTGGTTTCCCCCATGCTGTTCTCGTGATAGTGAATAAGTCTCATGAGATCTGATGGTTTTAAAATGGGAGTTCCCCTGCACACGTTCTCTTGCCTGCCACCATAGAAGACGTGACTTTGCTCCTGCTTTGCCTTCTACCATGATTGTAGGGCCTCCCCAGCCATGTGGAACTGTGAATCCATTAAACCTTTTTCCTTTATAAATTACCCAGTCTTGGGAATGCGTTTATTAGCAGCACGAGAACAGACTGATACAGTGGGGAATGCTAGCTACTCCACAATTCTCCATTATCAGTCTCCACAGTTCTCCATGATTAGACTCCATTCTGATGGAGAGGACAGGCATTTTGGACTTGGAGGTGTAGGGTGTGAGGAATGCCAAGTGTAGGAGAAGTTCTGCCTCATGTAATGGAACCGTTATTGAACTCCATTTAAAAAATTCAATCAAATCTCATGAAAACGCATGATAAAGGTAAAGCCAACGGCACAGCAGTGGGACGTGTGTGGTGAGGAGCCCCCTCCCCAGCCCACCCCACTCCTACTGCCCAGGTTCACTGTGACCTGTGGCTGACCAGGTGGGAGGGGACCCCATCTCATTTGGTCTGGACCTGGAGTGACAGCTGGTAGGCAGCTCCCAGCCTGGCCACCCCCGAGGAGTCACAGACTCTCCCTAGATGCACCTGGGGTGGGTGTGTGCACTGCAGCACTCACAGTGATTCAGCAGGTGCCAGTTTGCCTGGGGCCTGGGACAGCCCTGAAGAGCAGCATGCTCTCTCCTTGAGCTGACTGTGAGCCCCCCAGGCCTCTCTCCTGCCATCTGGCTGAACTTACCCACGGCCATAGGACTCGGCTGGTGTCTGTCCTCTAAGTAACGAGTGACTGCTTGCTAATGGGCCACCACATGCCCCGTGTCAGGCTGAATTTGATTCCTGGATGACCTGAACATTCACCTAGCAGAAGCTGCGCCAGGATGTGCTGGGTGGAAGTAGCGGCAGGCAAGGAGCATGAAACCAGGTCTGCAGCCGGCCTCATGCTGGGGTGGCCAGCAGTCATGTGGC
Organism: Piliocolobus tephrosceles; assembly: GCF_002776525.5. Taxonomy (NCBI): domain Eukaryota; kingdom Metazoa; phylum Chordata; class Mammalia; order Primates; family Cercopithecidae; genus Piliocolobus; species Piliocolobus tephrosceles. Next base: position 144,403,714 of record NC_045441.1, read on the forward strand.
CAGCAGGGGGGCCTTAGAGAGCAGGCCTGGAGTGCCTGGGAGTTGTAGGTGGTGCCAAGGTAGGCAGGTCTGGGGCCACGCATACATGCAGGAGACACTTAGGTGTGGGACCCTAAGGAAGCCAGCTCCACTGCCTCCTGTGTTCCCTGGGCCCACTACACCCCAAGCTATGGCACACAGACCCCTGGGAACCCCATCTCCTGGGCTTTCCAGCCCTCTGCTTTTAGCCAGGTTTGGCCGATGGGAAGCCCTGGCAGAGAGGAGAGGGGTCAGGTATTTATTGTCCCTGGCTCTCCAACCTTGCCCAGCGCTGTTGATTTCTAGGATGGCAGCTCCCTCAACCCCGGCTCTGGCTGGCTCTGGTTCCCTCTGATTCTCCATTCAGCTGTGCCACTGTGTCAGCGTGTTCTGTTTTTATACCCGGAGTGCTCTACGGCCTGGCTGGTGGTCTTAGACCCTCTTATGCATCCAAAAACAGACATATCATTTGACTCTGGGGGTCCCAAGGGAATCGGGGTCAGGATCAGAACCAGTGGCAGAAGAGCAGCATCCTTGACTGTTCAGCGATGAATCCATTTCCTGTCCCCACGGCTGGGTTCTCCTCCCACGGCTGCAGAAGGAAGCCCATTTCAGGGCCGCCTGCACGTGGGGTCCCGCAGCTGCCGCACGTGGAAGAGAGATGTCCAGGGCTCCTGGAAGGCGGCCCTGTGAGCAGACCTCAGGCAGGTGTTTGGTTTCAGAAGCAACTTTGCATCCTTGGTGCCTCAATCCACACTGAGTGCATAGAAGGTGCCCAACCCACACTGATCAGGAGGAAGGAGGGGTCCGGGTGACAGACAGTTGGGATGCAATGAGTCCATGGTGACAGTGGCCCAGGGAGGGGTGTGCTCAGCCCCCCTTCCCCTGTGGACGGTGTCAGACCATCAGCCTCAAACCTTCCTTGGGTCTGGCCTCAGAGCGGGCTGGATGCTACAAGCACCCCCGTGCCTCTGCAGGCAGTTGAGTCAACAGAGGGGACAATCGCCATAGGGAGTGCCCGTGAAAAGAGACCCAAAAAAACAAGCGGCTTTCACTTCCCACCAGCCTTTGAAATCGTCACCACTTTGTTCAAACAGCCTTTGAAGCCACTTCTGGGGCCTGGCTTGTCTCTAAATTACCTGTTGTTTTGGTTTCTTGAGGGCTTTTGGCCAGGAGTTGTTCCCTTGAAAATGCAGTGGCTTCTGTAAATATGCTCTCCCTTCCACAGACCCCAACAGACAGTCGCGGCCCTCCCTGTTCTTCTCTGTCCCCTCCCATCCCACCTGGGTACCCCTCCCCCCAGGATGATCTTATTGCTTTATTTCTGAAACCACATACATAACTTTTTCCTTTGAAACTTCCCCTGCTGCTGAAATACAAGAAAAGCAACTTCTGCTCTGCAGGGGCTGGGCTTGCTCGGCCGGCCTCCCACACAGGTGCGTCCGTGTGAGCAATTGCAGCGGAGGCCCTTTGCTGTCCGGCGACACCGGTGGACCCTCTCACCGTGGCGTTGCAAACAGTCCCAAGTAGGCAGAATCAAGAATCAAGCTCACCTCCCAGGCATCCATGCCGCCCTTCCCCGGCCTTGTCTGCATGCTGGGGCTGTGGACCGGGCATTCCAGCCCTTGGGGAGGAGGGCGTGCAGGTCTGAGGGGACATCCTGCAGGACTCAGGAGGACTGTTGCGATTGGGAATGAGATGAGGGGCCAGGACTCCCGCAGAGTGACAGCCGAAACAAAGGTCCCAGCCCCAGTGGGGCAGCCCTGTTTGGGACAATGTGGCTGGAAGGGGAAGCTAGAAGTCTTGATAGGTGCTGATTACTGAGCCAAAATGCTGGTGCTATGCTCTAGTGTGTGAACTCTAGGAAGCCTCTTGTGGGGACTCCTGCCATTTTTTTGTTTATATTGGCTCTTTTAAGGGTAAAATTTATGCAGCAACACATGTCTGCTGAGGAAGTCTTATGTGTCAGCGAGACTCCAGGCACGTGGGGCCCGTCATCGCATAGAGCAGAAAACGCTTCCCTCGCAGCACATTTGACTGAAGCAAAACGCTGACTTAGGTGCCATGATGCCGTGGGTGGTCCATACTGGGGAACCAGTGGGTGGGTGAAGGCAGACGGCACTGCCGTGGGCTGCCTTGCTCCCATAGTGCAGACCTGATCCCCACCCCGTGTTTCCACAGGGCTGTCCTGCAGCCCCACAGAAGGCAGTGGTAGAGGGAGAGCTGGGCAGGGTGCCTTGTGGAAGACCACCGTGGTAGGGACAGAGGGAGAGACACTTGGGGGTCTTCAGAGCTTGACTTCTGGTTCTGAACACTTGAGGAATGTTGCGCTTTTGACCAAAAGAGAGACCACTGGCTTGGGGGCCCCGGGGGCAGAAAGATAATTGGTGGGCATCTGAACCTGTGGTGTCCCTGCGGCATCTGGGCTGGTGACATCACCATTGGATTGGAGCAGGGGAGGGGGCCCGGATAAAAACTGGGAGGGCCACCTGCTTGGAGCTGAGAGAGAGCAGGAAATTGGAGTTCTGCCCCTGTCTCTCCATTCCCTAATTCTCAAACATCCCTCTGTATCCTGATGGGCTTGGCCTCTCCCATCAAACCTTCTCAGAGGAAAAATCCGATTTGTGTTGGGATGGAAGTAAAAGTAGCTGGAAATAAACTGTTAGGCCTATGTCCACCTCAGCCTTCCAGAAGGGTTTGGGTTTGCATGGGGGTTAGAGCCTCAGGCACAGGGGGTTTGCATTCTTAGATGGAATTTAGAGCCTACCCTGCAGCAGATCAAGAAGGGTTTTCTTGGTGCCATGAAACGGAAACATACAGGCTGCCTCCTCCTCCTCCATGACAGAGGTCAGCCCTGAAAGAAGAAAAGACAGCACATTAGTCTCACTCTAAAATCTTTGCTCTAGAAATGGTCTTTGGCAACTCCACCTACCTTTCAAATTCGTGTCCAGTAAAATTTCATCCTCATTTTCCCTGGCAGGCTTTCCATAGGTTAAAAGTACACGTTGTGACTATGTTCTTGGGACGAGTTATGGAATTTTCAGGTTGGACTTCACAGAGAGGTCTTCTGGTCCCAGGACTCTGTTTTGCAGATGAGGAAACTAAGGCCCAAGGAGGAAAAATGCCATATGGCTTTCGGCATGTCAATTAGCAAGAGGATGAAGGCCACGGTCTTTGGGTTCCTGATTCAAAGCAACTTTAACTTGCGGGAGTTATGAGACAGAGTCTCACTCTGTTACCCAGGCTGAAGTGTAGTAGTGCCATCTCGGCTCACTGCAGCCTCCACCTCCTGGGTTCAAGCGATTCTCCTGCCTCAGCCTCCTGAGTAGCTGGGATTACAGGCGCCTGCCACCATGTCTGGCTAATTTTTGTATTTTTAGTAGAGACAGGCTTCACTGTGTAGACCAGGCTGGTCCTGAACTCCTGACCTCAGATCATCTGCCCGCCTTGGCCTCCTAAAGTGCTGGGATTACAGGTGCGAGTCACCACATCTGGCTCACTTTTCTTTTCACTGACAATTCTAAGGGACAGTCAGAATATTTTAGGACTTTTTTTTTTTTTGAGACAGTCTTGCTCTGTCACCCTGGCTGGAGTGCAGTGATGTGATCTCAGCTCACTACAACCTCCACCTCCCAAGTTCAAGTGATTCTCTTTTCTCAGCCTCCTGAGCAGCTAGGATTACAGGCACCCGCCACCAGGCCTGACTAATTTTTGCATTTTTAGTAGAGACTGTGTTTGCCAAGCTGCTCTCAAACCACTGACCTGAAGTGATTCACCCGCCTAGGACTCCCAAAGTGCTGGGATTACAGGCGTGAGTCACTGCTGCACCCGGCCAACGATCAGGATATTTTGGAGCTCAGTGAGACTTTAGGGATGATTTAGGTTCCGGTGCTTTCTACCAGCACAGTCATCACTACCAGCGCCATCTTACAGATGGGTAAACCGAGGCATGTCAATGTGCTAGCTACTAGAGAACCAGAGACCAAAAGCAAGCATCCTCCTCCTCCACCTGGTGATTTCTGCAGGACAGCGTGCCACTGTTTTAGTACAACCTTTTGGGTCTGTTTGTGGGGAAGGGTATTACTGGCCACAGAGCTCCAGGGAAGGTTAGAAAGCCATGTCTTGCCTTGGTGTGTGTGCTGTGTGGCCAGTTGATCCCTTCTGAGTGAATCCTGCATGGCGGTTGTGAGGAGAATGAAAGAGAAGATTCTGGTGCCTTCGAACATCACTTAATAAACGCTTGAGAGACTCTCGTCTTAGCACAAAGCCGGGGGCTCTGTTGCAGACAACCACAAGAAAGGAGCGGCCGGGCCTGCACTCCCCTTAATTCTGGAGCAAACACAATGGTATTTTTTTAAGGATAATGTACAGGGAGAGACTGTGACTGCTAATTTCTTTTTGGAGACAACCGAGGAAAAAAAAGAATAGCAAAGAATTTATTTTGGCAACAATTCTTGATCTTCTTTTTACAAAGAAAGTTAAAGCCATAATTCCCCCAGGTGCAAATGCTGTAGCCTGAAAAACCTTCCTTGAAACATATTAAACCAGAAGCGTAGGTGAGTAAAGAGGAAATCCACCTGGGGCTGTGTCAGATGGCCTTAGCTTTTGTCTTGTTTGAGATGAGAAAACTGAGGATAGTTTCAGAAAAACATTGCTATTTCGAAAATCAAAATTTTGCGCGAACGTGGGAAATGTGTACTGCACGTTATCTTTTTGGTAGATCCTGAAAGACATCAGCTTTTTTCTTTTTAACACGCCTTGGGAGAATCCCTGGGGAGAGGGATGAGAGGGGTGCAGAGGCCTGGATTCCAGCCTCAGCCCTGCTGTGAAGCAGCTCCTTGAGGAGGCAGTGAATTATCTTGGGTTGGTCAGTGGCTCTGTTGGGCTTTAGTACAGGGCGACTTGTAAATGATGATACTGCAGAATGTGTCACCGGGAAAAGGCAGGATTCATCCAGGGAGAGTGCACCCTGGGTCCAGGAGCACCTTCCAAGGGTGTGTTTTGAGTCCCAGATGCTTAGGAGGCACCTTCTTTCCTCCAGGCTAGCCACCTTCAGCCCCGCTCAATTCTGTAAGTTGGAAGATGGAGTGTAAGGTTAAGCCTCCCTTAGCTAATCTGGCATGCTTTGGATGTAGCGAGCAGTGGCCTTCGTAAATCTCTGGGAGCCCGACTGATGGCTCAGCCAAGTCTGCAGTGCCCATCTCAGCTGGACGCTCAGGCCCAGTGCCTCGCGCTTTCCTGGAGGAAAAGCTGCTAGAATGCAGGGCTTCTTCCAGCTCCAGCAAGCATGGTTTAATTGGCATCCATCCCAGAATTCTACACATGGAACTAGAAAGGGAACCTGTACCATTCCAGTAAGTGTACAACTCCCCTGGGTTTATTCATGTCCTTTATTAAAGAACTTGCGTTTTCATGTATTTTCTAAATACGTATGTTTCTCTAAGGCCTTTAGGAAGGTCCTTAGGATGGCCTTAGTCTACAGACATTCCAGAGATGGTTGGTGCATATCTGTTTCTCTCTCTCTCCCTCTCTCTCCTTCTTTCCATCATCCCTCATTCAATCACTCACCATGAAAAGAGAGAGCCTGGGTCCAGAAGGGAGAACAGGTTCGAGCAGGTGGTTTTTTGGATAGGTCCTTACTGAACACCCTCATCTTCAAGGTCCTGGGCTGAGTGCTGAGGCACAGCGGAGAGATGGATCTTAGCCACGAGGGCTAGCCCAGATTAACGAGAAGTTGCCCCTATAGTAAATGCTATAATCGCAGACGAATTTCAGTCCAGAAATGTTTCCACAGTGGAGCACATCTGACCAGCAGGAGATTACTTGGGATGGTTCCAAACAATAGGAAGTTGTCCCCGTAACTGAGTGAGAATGGCCCAGGAAGCAAGAAAAAACCTCCGTTCTGTATAATGTTAGAAAAGACAGTGGAACGCATTCTTCCCTTGGGGAGGACAGAGTTTCCTCTGGAGCCCTGGGAATCTGGGGTGGTTCCCAATAACCCCTGGGCAGCCTTGGCCACACTTGGCATGGGAGACCCAAGACCCGGGGGTGGGCAGGGACAAGTGGAGACTATTTCGTCCAACTCTGCCTTTCTTTACATTTCTGGCTATGCAAGGTGATATGATACAGTTTATTTAGGTTAAGATTCAATATTCTTGGAGATTATTTTGTAAAAATTCAATACTGAGGATAAGATTCTAACATTAAATAAGCAAAATATGACATAACAATATGATATATAATATATAACAAGCATCTAGGTGCTGTCTGGTGTATGTGTGTACGTGTGTGTGTCTTTGTGTGTACGTGTGTGTCTGGTGTATGTGTGTGTACGTGTGTGTGTGGGTATGTTTGTATGTGTCTGGTAGGCATGTTTGTGTACATGTTTGTGTGTGTCATGTGCATGTGCATGTGTGTACATGCGTGTGTCTGCTGCATGTGTGTATGTGTGTGTCGTGTGTGTGTCTGGTGTGTGTGTCTGTGTGTACATGTGTGCATGTGTATCTGTGTGTGTCTGGTGTGCATGTGTGTGTGTCCAGCGTGCATGTGAACATGTGTGTCTGTATCTGGTGGTACATATGTGTGCCTGTGTGTACGTGTGTGTGCATGCGTGTGTCTGTGTGTGTCTGCTGTACGTGGGTGTGTGTACATGTGTCTGCATGCATGTGTGTCTGGTGTATGTGTGTGTCTGGTATATATGTGTGTGTGTCTGGTGTGTGCATGTGTGCATGTGTGTGTCTCTGGTGTGTCTATCTGCTGTATGTGTGTGTGTACATGTGTGCATGTGTGTGTCTGGTGTACATGTGCA
>NC_045441.1:144410549-144467512 GCF_002776525.5 Piliocolobus tephrosceles
CTGGTGTATGTGTGTCTGGTGTAGGTGTCTGTGTGTGTGTGTCTGGTATCTGTGTGTGTGGTGTACATGTGTGTGTGTGTGTCTGGTATGTGTGTGTGTCTGCCGTACGTGTGAGTGTGTTGCATGTCTGGTGTGTGTCTGGTGGTGTATGTATGTCTATGTGTGTGTGTCTGGTGTGTGTGTCTTGAATGTGTGCGTGTCTGGTGTATGTGTGTCTGGTGTACGTGTCTGTGTGTGTGTGTCTGGTGTCTGTGTGTGTGTCTGGTGTCTGTGTGTGTGTCTGGTGTATGTGTGTGTGTGTATACGCATGTTTGTGTCCATGAGGAAATACAGGATGGGAGTAGCAGACAGTGAAATGGAGGAAAAATCAACTGATCTCCACTTAAGACCCCGAGCTTTCACTTTGGTAAATTCACTTAAGGTCTTTCAATGAAGAGATTGTTCTAGATTACTTCAGAGTTCTTTATAACCATCCCATTGAATCTCAGAAGGTTTTGATTGTAAGATGCTTCATTTTTCAAGGTAACACTAAGAGGGAAAAATACTGTCAAACTATTTTGTGTCTTTACTTGTGAGAGGTATTCTGGTTTCAGAGATATCAAAATGTGAAATAATGTGTCTTAGCATTATTGCAATGCAATGTCTAGTATTTTATTATTTGATTTACGCATATATGTGTATGTCTGTACATATACATATGCAATGTCATAATCAATTAGTAAGAGAGAGGGGCCTAGAAAGATAGATAGATGATAGATACATACAGAGAGATGGATGGATGGATGGATAGATATACAGATACACGGATAGATAATAGATGGACGAATGAGTGGATGGATGGATTGATGGTTGGATGGAGGGATGGATGCATGGATGCATGGATGGATGGATGGTTGGATAGATGGATGGATGGATGGATGGATGGATGGATGGATAGAAAGATATACAGATACACTGATAGATAGATAATGGATGGATGGGTAGATGGATGGATTAATGGATGGATGGATGGATATACACATACACTGATAGATAACAGATGGATGGATGGATGGATGGATGGATGGATGGATGGATGGATGGATGGAAAGATAGATGGTTGGATAGGGAGGATTCCTGTGGCGCTTCTGGTGCCAACCTCATTAATTTCCAGCAGATGGTCTATGTAAGGACTGAAATCTGGTCTTTCCAAATATCCTTTCATCAGCTAGAGACTCTAATCTGACCCATCTATGCTTCTCTAACCCATTAGTCATTGATATTTTTAATGCTATTGTCTTATATGCAGGCTAAACAAGTACTAAACTGTGTGAGTCATTGCAGGGCAACCTGTCTGTGGCATTAGACAACTGTTAGGGAGCCGATTTATTATAGACAGAGCACTGTGTCCAGGCCTGGGGAGGCCAGGTCATGGAGAACCTGGAGTGGTCCCTGAAGAGCATGGAGTCCAGTGTTTTCAAAACAGAAAGACTCTGCAGATCCTGGCTGTCCAACATTATTCTAGGCTTAGTTCAGCATGGCCTCTCATAGGAGCTTTCTCTGATGCCCTCTTCCCTAAATCCATCTCTTCTTTCTCTGTATTCTGGATCATTTTCTTTGACTTTTGTTATATGTTTCAGTATTTACTACATACACCTTGCCTGATAGTAGAGATGGAAAAGCACTGTCTCATTTCTCTCCCATTGTACTAGCTGGCATCATGGACTTCACCTAACCCTCTTCACTTTCCCCTAGAGTTCAGCCTGGTGGTCTGCACACAGTGAGACCCAGGTGAAATAGCTGAACTTAAATACCTGATAAAACAAAGTATAAAATAGTCTTTAACTTCTGATGGCTTAAAATTAAATTATGCAAGGAAAGGGGACACAGGAAAACCTTTAAATAAGGCAATATTTGATAACACCCTGAGTGGCCTGAGCAGCCTCCACTCTGGGATTTAGGAATAGGGAAAGATGGTGCCAGATGGAAAGTCGTGCAGGAATTTGTGGATAGGGTGCATTTTCAGTGCAGTGACTACGTGTGGAGATCTTGAGGGTATTTTATTCTCTTCGCCATTGGTAATCACTTTGTACTAGAGCTCCTTATAAATGAGAATAGTTGATCAAACCATTCCCTGAACGTGTTGGATAACCACCTTCACCAATTGACGGTCGTGATGTGGCTTTGCTCCACACTTTTGGTAGGTAGCAGGGAATGAGCCAGAGAAGGAACTGGGACCTTGAAGGGAATTACGGGGACAGCCCTCAGACCCTCCCAGAGTAGTCCCGTAGCAGTGCAGCCGGCTTTGCTGCCTGAGGGCACCCTGATGCCCAGGTCAGCCTCGTGGTTACTCACCGTCCTAGAAACGGGCCTCTGGGCCTGGTGCCTTGTCTGCCAAGTGGGTTCCAGTGGTTCCCACACATAGAGAATGGGGAGAGAATGTTAATTTCAAGGGACGAGCTTGGAGTAACAGTTGTAAAGCAACAGTGGCTTATTTTCAAACAACCCCCAATTTATACGGTAAAAATTCAGTTGTCCGGAGCTCTAGAGAATAAATCTGGACATAGCAGAGACAGAGTTTAGTCCTTTATTCATCGTTAAAAACCCTGAGCACACTAGATGGACAGGTTTCTGCTGAGTGTAGAAACCAGAGGACCAACCAGCCCCTTACCCTGGCATCCACTGTAGCAGGGAGCTCGGCCATGGCTTTGAGGGATCCTCTGAGAGTACAGCGTAGAAATGTAATTGGTGCAAGTCTGTGACCTGCCCTGTGCTTTGGGGACTGCTCCTTCACGATGCAAACCAGAGCCCGACAGCCACACCAGCCACCACCGGGAGCTGTGGTTTTTGCTTCCTCCATGCTTTCACTGTGCTCTTTTCTGCTTGTTGGAACCATGGCTGTCACCAAGCCACGGGTCCACTTTCTTTCCACTGTGTCCCCCACCTGCTTGAACCACTCTAGCTGCTAGAAAGATCTTCTACACCGAAGCCACACAATATCACACTCTTTCTTCGGAACGTCATCTCTGAAATGACAGGTATGCACCATAGTTTGGTGTGCAAAATTCCAAACTGTGCAAAGCTCGTGCCGCCCTGTGTTTCTGTACTTCATCCGCGTCTCCGGGTGAGCTGTTTCTCCTCTCAGGGGACTCCGTGTGGTGCTCCCTCCTCTGCCACGCTCCTCAGACACCCGCAGGTCACCCTGTACATCACACTCACACGTGCCCACGTCGCTCAGTCCACGACGGGCGTCGCGAAGGCAGAGCTGGTGTCCTTTTTCCCTCCCCTCAATCCACATCTTTTTATGGAGTCCCTAATTGTGCCAAGCACCGTTGTGGGTACTGGCACCAGAGAGGTGACTTGGAAGACAGGGGTGGCAGTGCCCCCAAGCGTGTCCTTCCCTTCCCTTCCCAGGCCCTTCCCAGGGCGCTCCAGCCCATGAAACAGGAGTGAAAGGCAAGGGTGCTCACTCCCGGCTGAGGAAGTGAAGCCCAGCAAGCGTTCTCCCTTTTCTCTCTTCTCTCCAGGGGAATGCGGAGACCTGGGTCTCAGGTGGTGCCGCCCAAAGTGGCAGAGCTCGTGTCAGCGGTGGGACAGGGCCCTGCCCACCCACCCCGGGGACATAGCGTGGGGAGGAATGTACGCTTGCCAAGTGAAGCCCCGCGTGTCCCTCCCATCTGATGGCAACAGCTGCGCGTCCTTCGGTCTTCCACTCTAGTGGGGAAGGTGAGGGTCAGACCACGCCTGAGAAAGCAAATAAACGAAGGAGAAAGAGTCAAGGAGGTGCCACACGGAGAATTAAGTCAGGTGACTTGGCAGAAAGCAAGGGCAGGCCATGTTTGATGGCGTGGGCAGCCTGCTGAAGACTCAGACTTCAAGGTGAGCTCTGACAGATGAGAAGGAAGCCCCCCGGCCAGCCAGGGGCAGGGACATTCGTCAGAGAACCACGAAAGCCCAGGCCGAAGGGGAAGCAAGCCTGGGGAGCTGGAACCTGAATAAGACCTGCGGGGCCACATGGAGGTGAGGGGAATCAGAAGGGAGTGAGAGCGGAGCCCCGTGGGGCCTGTAAACCCCTGTAAGGACTCCAGACTTTGTGCTGTTCTCCGTCCCCCTCTGGCCCACTAGAGTGCACGACCCCAGCGCTGGGCCCACTTTATTTGGGCTCCACAGCTGCCTTTACTCCCAATTACTGCTTGATCTGGGTTGTGCTCTGGATCGATGAGATTGTCAGCAAGCTCCAGGCAGCCAAGGGGGTCCTGTGCCCGGGAGGGAATGCCTTGCCTGGTGGAAGATGGCTGAGAGGATCAGCTGAATGCTAAGTGGATGAGCGTTGGGCAAATCAGGGTTTATGCGCAGGCAGCCACACGGTCCGTCTGTGTCTGCTGCAGCCATGTCCTTGAGGAAACCGGTCAAATCAGGAGCAGCAGCTCTCCAGGCCCCTTCATTCTGGGACTGTCGGCAGAAATCTAGCAGAACCAGATACGCAGCCCCAGGAGGGAGACCTGACCCTTGCACGTGGGCTCCTGGGCTGCATAATTCGGAACTTGTGGTCCCTCTCTTGTGTCATCAGGGATGGGGATCCCACAGCAGTGTGGCAATAAGGAGCTGTGGTTCTGGCCCTCTCCCTTCAGTTCGGCTTGTGGGTGCAGCGGCCCTGGGGCTCCCTGGTGTGAGGGTGGCTCCGAGCTACGCCTGCAGACAGGTTTTCTGGGTCCTCGTAGGAGGACAGCAGGCAGGGCACGGCCCGGTCCGGTATGAGCTCACTCTCAGCTTTCAGTTAGATCGCAGCTCCTGGGTTGAGCTGTACACTCAAACCCAGCTGTATGCTCTCTACAAGCACATACAATAAAGTGATGGAAAGGGATTCGAAAAGTGTGCTGGGTGCATGCATGGAGGGAAGAGGAGACCACAGGGTTAACCTCAGGCTTGGAGGCAGCACAGCGAGAATCACTCAAGGACAGAGAGGATAATTATAGATTATAAAGGGCACCATTCACATCAGAGATATGTAATTGCTATAAACGTTTAAGTATTAAGTTATGCTGTCTTTAAATAGATAAATTAATGTTGGCAATTTAAGAGACATACAGAAACTAAATGTGGTCGACACTCAATATTTAGTACTTCTGCCTGTCTTGACAGATCATTTAACCAAATTTTAAACAAAGGTATAGAGGGAATGACAAAGAAATTAGGATAATTTAATATAAAAATGAATACCTCAGAGAAAATATAACTTTTTCCCCCCCACACAATGTCTCTGTCACTCAGGCTAGATAGAGTGCAGTGGTGTGATCACAGTTCCTGCAACTTTTATCTCCTGGGCTCATGTAATCCTCTGACCTGAGCTGCTGGAGTAGCTGGGACTACAGGCACATGCCATATATCTGGATAATTTTCTTTTTCTCTTTTTTTTTTTGAGATAGAGTCTTGCTCTCTCCCCCAGCCTGGAATGCAGTGGCGCGATCTCGGCTCACTGCAAGCTCCACCTCCCAGGTTCACGCCATTCTCCTGCTTCAGCCTCCTGAGTAGGTGGGACTACAGGCGCCTGCCACCGCGCCCGGCTAATTTTTTGTATTTTTAGTAGAGATGGGGTTTCACCATGGTCTCGATCTCCTGACCTTGTGATCCGCCTGTACAGACAAGGTGTCACACTGTGTTTCTCAGGCTGGTCTCAAATTCCTGGGCTCAAGCAATCCACCTACTTCGGCCTCCTGAAGTGGTGGGATTTCAGGTGGGGCCACTGCGTCCAGGCTACGACTGTTTTTTAATGTCCATTGAAAATTGGCTAAAATGCACCATGTATTACAATAAATTACATCTCAAGTTGGCAAACGCAGAATGTGTATGAGTTATATTCTGTAGTCACAACATACAGACACAAGAAGAGAAAAGAAGAATAAAAGGTGGGAAGGAAGGGAGGAGAAATAAATTAAGCTGTTCACACTAAACAATGTTAACCTTTGAAATTAAAATATAGACTTCTTTACAATCCTGAAATTAAAATAAAACATAAATGAATCAAAATTTCAATTAAAGTTGCCATTACACTGGGCATGGTGGCTCACGCCTGTAATCCCAGCACTTTGGGAAGCCTAGGTGGGCAGATCACCGGAGATCAGGAGTTTGAGACCAGCCTGACCAATATGATGAAACCCTGTCTCCACTAAAAATACAAAAATTAGCTGTGTGTGGTGGTGGTGGGCGCCTGTAATCCCAGCTACTTGGGAGGTTGAGACAGGAGAATTGCTTGAACCTGGGAGGCATAGGTTGCAGTGAGCTGAGATTGTGCCATTGCACTCCCCCCGGGCAACAAGAGCAAAACTTAGTCTCAAAATAAATAAATAAATAAACAAACAAACAAATAAATAAATAAAAATAAAGTTGCCATTACAGACTCCACTTGTGTTATAAGGACATTGAAAACCCTGCTGTGGTGGGTTGAGTGGGTGCGACACTGCCCCGTCCACAGTGGACTCTGCTTTGCCTCCCCGTGGGTTAGAGCTGGCTCTGTGCGCTTGTCTCCTGTTTCTCTGCAATGTGCCAGCACCACTGCCCCGTCCTGGGTGGACTCCGCTTTCCCCTCCCCATGGGTTAGAGCTGGCTCTGTGCTGCTCTGACGGACAGATGTGGTGGAAGTGTCACTGTGTGGTTTCTGGGTCTGATACTTAAGAGGTCTGCAACTTTGGCTTTTGCAGCTTGGAAGGCTCAGTGGTGGATTCTCTCGTCAGAAAGCATCCTGAGCTAGCACGTGGAGCGTCGACCTCAACAGAGCACCACGCGTGGGTGAAGCCGTGTGGGAGCTTCGAGCTGTCATCAACTTCAACCTCAGATGAGACCTCAGCCAACACCACATGGAGCGGAGGAACCGCGAGCAAGTGCAGCCTGAAATCCTGATCATGAAAAAGGATGTATGTGTACACCGCTTGCAGATCGGAACCTGAAACTGTGCTGACCTGCCCTAGCACAGATGCCCGTCAGGCACAGCTGCAACCGGGGCTGAGTTTACAGTCATCTGCCATCCACCAACATCCATCTGGTTTTTTCAGGGGCCAAACTGATGACTTAAATGAAAATATGATGGGGGCAATTCCCTGCATTCTTGAAGTCTTGAAGGATGTTGTTTGGCCTCTGTCATCCCCACCCTGGGGTCTCCGGGGTCATGCTGTTGTTTTTGACTCACTCTCTTGGCAGGAGTGAGAGCAATTTCATAAGCTTCTACTTGGCTCTTATGCACAGACCAAATCACCAATGTGTGGGGTTTTCTGACTACCACATACATGTACCCAATTACATATTTAAGGACTGGAGAGTTGATCTCTAAGTAGGACTGTGGGTCCAGTGGATCCAATGTGAGCTGAAACCAGGCCTGACTCCATTGGCTCTCCAGTCCCCAAAGGTTCCCCTCTCACATTGAGCCATGATAGTACTTTGAGAACCTGGCATCCAGGTCGGATCAGATCCTGCGTCTAACATTCTCCAAATGTTTGTTCACTCGCCTTTTCCCAGTCTGTGGTTACCAGGGTGAATGATTCCAGGTTCCTTTGAGGAAATGACTGAAGAATTCTTACCATATCTGCCATGTACCGCTTCACGATGGTGACACATCCTGAGAAATGCGAGGTTAGGTGATGCCGCCACTGTATGAACACCATAGAGTGTAGTAACACACCTGGATGCTGTAGCCTACTACACACCTAGGCTGGATGGTATGGCCTGTTGCTCCTGAGCCACAAACCTGCACAGCCTGTATCTGCACTGTGCACTGTAGGCTATTGTAACACAAAACGGTAAGTGTAAGTGTATCTAAACATCCCTAAACAGAGAAAAGGTATGCTAAAATTACACACAATAATCTCATGAGCCCACCATGGTACATGCCATCTACCACTGCCCAGCACGCCCCTGTGTGGCACATGACGACACCCCTGTGTGGCACATGATGACGCCCCTGTGTGGCACATGACGACGCCCCTGTGTGGCACATGACGACGCCCCTGTGTGGCACATGACATCCACGTGGTGCCACAGTGCTTCCTACCCTTTCTTCTGCAGACCCTGCCTCTGTGTCTGTGCGTGGGTTCTGGGTCTACAAAACTGGGCAGTAACATAACATTGTATTGGGATGCCTGCCCCGTTCTTTTTGATCTATTTTGTCATCTGTTTCTTTTGATTTGATAGATTAAAGCATACCCATGCTGGCCGCCCATCTGTTGTGCTCCGGGAACACCATGTTTTACTGACCAACTCCATAGTATGGGGAGGGCCCTCTGGGTTGGTGACCCTTGATGATGCCCCATCCAATGATGGCACCCACCCTGCTGATGGGGAAATGCTGCCCACCCCAGCCTCTCTCCATTCCCAGTTCTGCCGTGGCGTCTCCCACTGTCATCCCTGCCTACGAGGAGAGTCACTTGCGATGGTTAACTTTATGTAACTTGGCCTTGGGGTGCCCAGATGTCGGGTCAAACATTGTCCTGGGTGTGTCTGAGGGTGTTCGGGACGAGGTTAACATTTGAGTGGGGAACTGGAGAAAGCAGATGCCTTCCTGAATGTGGTGGGCCGTATTCCATCCCTTGAAGGTGTGAATTGAACGAAAGGCCGACCCTTCCACGATGAAGGGGAAGCTCCTCCCACCTGACTGCTTGAGCTGG
Organism: Piliocolobus tephrosceles; assembly: GCF_002776525.5. NCBI lineage: Eukaryota > Metazoa > Chordata > Mammalia > Primates > Cercopithecidae > Piliocolobus > Piliocolobus tephrosceles. The sequence continues at coordinate 144,419,183 of NC_045441.1, forward strand.
GACATGGGTTGTTTTCCAGCCTTCAGACCCAAAGTGAAAAATGAGCTCTTCCAGGCACTGGAGCCTCCAACTTTCAAAGTGGAGCTACACCGTCAGCTCTCTTGGGTCTCCAGCTTGCTGACTGCGATCTTAGAACTTGTCAGCCTCCATGTTTTTGTGAGGCAATTCCTTAAAATAATTTCCTTCCTCTCTTTATATACGGGTTCTGTTGGTTCTGCTTCTCTGGGGAAACCCTGACTAACCGTGGCTGATGCTCACCCTCGACCTTCTCGGACGAGTCCCTTCCCCAGCATAGCTCTAGGTATTCTGGCGAATGCAACGTTTGTCCTCCACGTCCTTGTGCAAGACAGAGTTGGCCAGTTGACTTTGTACCCTTGTGATGCACAGGCATACCTTGGAACATTACAGGGTCAGTTCCAGACCACTGCAACAGAGCAAATGTCACAAAACAAGTCGCAGGGATGTTTTTGGTTTCCCAAAGCATATAAAAGCTACATTTGCTCCATACTCTTACATCTTTTTTTTTTTGAGACGGAGTCTCACTCTGTCACCCAGGTTGGAGTGCAGTGGCGCCATCTTGGCTCCCTGCAAGCTCCGTCTCCCAGGTTCACGCCATTCTCCTGCCTCAGCCTCCCAAGTAGCTGGGACTAGAGGCGCCGCCGCCCCGCCCGGCTAATTTTTTTGTATTTTTAGTAGAGACAGGGTTTCACCGTGTTAGCCAGAATGATCTCGATCTCCTAACCTCATGATCCACCCGTCTCAGCCTCCCAAAGTGCTGGGATTACAGGCATGAGCCACCACACCCAGCACCTCTTACATCTTGTATGTGTGCAAGAGTGCTATCTGTTTAAAAAAAACCCAACACGTATAACTTACTTAAAAATACCTGAGGCCAGGTGCAGTGACTCATGCCTGTAATCCCAACATTTTGGGATGCCAAGGCGGGTGGATCACCTGATGTCGGGAGTTCAAGACCAGCCTGACCAACATGGAGAAACCCCGTCTCTACTAAAAAACACAAAAAATAACCAGGCATGATGGTGCATGCTTGTAATCCCAGCTACTCGGGAGGCTAAGACAGGAGAATTACTTGAACCACGGAGATAGAGGTTGCAGTGAGCCAAGATTGCACCATTGCACTCCAGCCTGGACAGCAAGAATGAAACTCTGTCTCGAACAAACAAACAAAAAAACAAAAACAAAAACTTTATTGCTAAAAAATGCTAATGCCTTCAGCAAATTGTGATCTTGTTGCTGGTGGAGGGTTTTGCCTCGATGTTGATGGCTGCTAACTGATCAGGGTGGTGGTTGCTGAAGGTTGGGATGGCTATGGCAATTTTGTAAAATGAGACAACAATGAGGTCTGCTGTATCGATCGACTCTTCCTTCACAAAGGTTTCTCTGTAGCATGCGATTCAATTTGATAGCATTTTACCCACAGCAGAACTTTCAAAATTAGAGTTAATCTTCTCATACCCCCTCTCTTCTTTATCAACTAAAATTATGTAATATTCTAAACCCTTTGTTGTCGTTTCAGCAATGTTCACAGCCTCTTCAACAGGAGTAGAGCCAATCTCAAGAAACCCCTGTCTTTGCTCATCCATAAAACTCAACTCACTCTTTCCAGTTTGATCATGAGATTGTGGCAACTCAGTTCCATCTTCAGGTTCCACTTCTACTTCTAGTTCTCTTGCTATTTCTACCACATTTGCAGTGACTTCTTCCACTGGAGTTTTGAACTCCTCAAAGTCATCCATGAGAGTTGGAATCCACTTCTTCCAAACTCCTGTGAATATTATTATCTTCATCTCCACTCATGAATCACAAATGTTCTTAGTGGCATCCAGAATGGAGAATCCTATCCAGAAGGTTTTCAATTTACTTTTCCCAGATCCATCAGAGGAATCACTATCTATGGCAGATAACCTCACGAAATGTATTTCTTAAATAATAAGACTTGAAAGTTGGAATTATTCCTTGACCCATGGGCTGCAGAATGAATGTTGTGTTAGCAGGCATAAAAATATTAATCTCATACATCTCCAGCAGAGACATTGGGTGACCAGATAGATTGTCAATGGAAGGTAATATTTTGAAAGGAATCTTTTTTCTGAATACCAGGTCTCAACAATGGGATTAAAATATTCAGTAAATCATGCTGCAAACAGATGTGCTGTCAACCAGCTTTGTTGCTCCAGTTACAGAGCACAGGTAGTGTAGGTCACAATCCATAAGGACCTTCGGGTTTTGGGAATGTTAAATGAGCAATGGCTCTAACTTGACGTCACCAGCTGCATTAGCCCCTCACAAGAGGGTCAACCTGTCCTTTAAAGCTTTGAAGCCAGGCGCTGACTTCTCCTTTCTAGCTAGGAACGTTCTAGATGGCATCTTCTTCCACTAGAAGGCTGTCTCATCTGCATTGAAAAATCTGTTATTTAGAGTAGCCTCCTTCATCAATGATCTTAGCTAGATTCTCTGGATAACTTGCTGCAGCTTCTCCATCAGTACTTGCTACTTCACCTTGTACTGTTATGTTATGCTATTTATGTTATGTTATATTATGTTATGTTATGTTATACCTCATGAATCAGCTTCTGCTTACTTTAAACTTTTCTTCTGCAGCTTCCTCACCAATCTTAGCCTTGAAGGAATTGAAGAGAGTTAGAGCCTTGCTCTCATTCAAAGCCTGAATTAGGCTTTGGCATAAGGGAATGTTGTGGCTAGTTTGATATTCTGTCGGGACCATTTAATCTTTCTCCATATCGACAATAAGGTTGTTTCTCATTCTTATCATCCGTATGTTCACTGGAGTAGCACTTTTAATTTTTTCCAAGAACTTTTTCTTTGCATTTACAACTTGACTAATTATTTGGCATAAGAGGCAAAGCTTTCAGCCTAGCTTGAAGCACAATCATTTGTAGCTTTTGATTGAGAGACTTGTAAGTTTTCCTTTCACTCGAATACTTACAGGCTACTGTAGAGTTATTAATTGGCCCAATTTAAATTTTGCTGCATCCCAGGAAATAGGGAGCCCTGAAAAGAGGGGGAGAGACAGGGGAACGGCCAGTGAGTGAAGCAGTCAGAACACACAACATTCATGAACAAAGTTCACCATCTTCTCTGCGTATGGTTTGTGGTGCCCGCAAACAATTACAGCAGTCACATCAAAGAGCACTGATGGATCATCATAACAGAGACACTAATAATGAAAAAGTTAAAACACCGTGAAAACTACCAAAATGTGAAACAGAGACGTGAAGTGAGCACATGCTTTTGGTAACATTCCACTGACAGACACTCAACTCAGACTCAGGTTGCCACAAACCTTTCATATGTTCAAAAAAAAAAAAAAAAAGGAATATCTGCAAAACACAATAACACAATAAAGCAAAGTGCAGGTGTGCCTGTGAATACATTCTAATGTGTACACTTTCCTGAGCTTTTGTGTACACCTGTTACTTATTATTTTTTCTATGAGCCATCACTTTTTTTTAAGTTACCAAGAGCTTAATATCATCTCCTTCGGTTATTGCCAGGGCCATCCTGTGTCTCATTAATGTCCCCATATCGGTAAGCCCTACCTTACTCACTTTATAATTAGTTTTCTTTGAACTAGCACCCCTGAATCTAATCCCGTAATACTCTCCTTGCTACATCCTGCAGTTCCTTTGGGATATACTCCTTGATGTCCAGCAGAGGAGATTGGACTAAATCTTGCGGGATGAGAAAGGAAGGGAGTCATGTCTTGCAAAGTAAAGTTTTCTTCCTTGTCTTGAAGCTCCCTCTCTTGTCAGGGAGCACTGGGCCACATCTGCAGGCCCAGAAGCCTCAGGAGGACCTGAAATTATAAGTGCATGGACCAGCGCCTTCCTTCTAAGTCTTAGGGGCTCTTTCCTTTCCAATCAGGGCATGCTGCTGGCCTATGACACTGGTCTTAGCACAGTATCTGAACTTCTCTGAGCTCAGCTGCACTTATTTCTGACTCCTAAGCTTATGTCACAGCTTTTTCTCGAGATGAAGTGTTCATTATACGTGCTCAGGATTCCCTTGAATCTCATGCTTCCCCGAAGGCGGTGACTCCACACCCCATCCTCGCCTTGTCTTTCTCCAAAGCAATAGCCATCTGTGCTACCACAGTCATAATTTACACTTACTCCTTCCTCCCCGATGCCCAAAAGAGGCCACACCCCCAGTGCACTGCCCTTTACTGGAATCCCATCCCAGTTCACGACCAGTGAAAGTTTTAATAATTTCACCCCAAAACCATGCTGGAGATATCACTGCCAACAGTGGTGAAGTCTCTATTCAGCTTCAAAATAATTAAATTTCAAAATAAAATTGGAAATTGCTGAATAGGAAAAGAGATACAGTAACATTGGTTTAAAAAACATGAGCTGGTTCTTGAAAGAAGAAAATAAGGGAGGCTTGGGAGGACGGAAGGAAAAAAGAAAGAAAATCATAATGAAATAAAGAATTTAAGAACAGAAAAGATATGGAATAAAGAATAGAAGGAAGGAAGGAAGGAAGGATTAGAAAAGAATAATGAAAGAAAGAAGGAAGAACAGAAGGAATGGAAAAAGAAAGGGGGAGGAAGAATGAAAAAAAAAAAAGTGGTAAATCCAGTCAGGTACAGTGGCTCATGCCTGTAATCCCCGCACTTTAGGAGACCGAGGCGGGTGGATCACTTGAGGCCAGGAGTTTGAGACCAGCCTGACCAACATGGTGAAACCCCGCCTCTACTAAAAATGCAAAATTTAGTCAGGCATGGCGGTGGGCACCTGTAATTCCAGCTACTCAGGAATTTGAGGCAGGAGAATCGCTTAAACCCAGGAGGCAGAGGTTGCAGAGGGCCGAGATCATGCCACTGCATTCCAGTCTGGGTGAACAGAGTGAAATTCTATCTCAAAAAATAAAAATAAAAAGTGTTAAAATATCCTGACTGTCCCTTAGACTTCTCAGTGAAAAGAAGAATGAGCCAGGCATGGGGGCTCACACCTGTAATCCCAGCACTTTGGGAGGCCGAGGTGGGCAGATCACTTGAGGTCAGGAGTTCGAGACCAGCCTGGCCAACATGGTGAAACTTCGTCTCTACTAAAAATACAAAAATCAGCTGGGCCTGGTGGCATGGGCCTGTAATCCCAGCTACTCAGGAGGCTGAAGCACAAGAATCGCTTGAACCCGGAAGGTGGACGTTGCAATGAGCTGAGATCATGCCACTGCACTCCAACCTGGGTGACAGAGCGAGACCCTGTCTATAAAAAAAAAAAAGTAAATCCAAACAAGAATAAAAGAGCATTGCATCAACCACCTGTGTGTTCTCCAGCAAGTAATTTCACCTTTTAATTTTTTACCTAAAATATGAAGAGGAAAATAGTGCTTATAAATGAGGTTTTTATGATAATTAAATAATACTCAATATTACTTAGCACATTCAACGTTGCTTAGCACATTTTGGGGTATATAATGAACACTCAAGAAATGAACTGTAAAAAGAAAGCATACATGCTAAGTCCTACAGTCAATTTTACTTTTCAATGTAAATGCAAAAAAATCTTCAGTAAAATACTAGTAACCATTAATTTAGCATTAAAATAAGAGTACACATAACGCCCAAGTTATATTTCTTATAATATTGCTTTTATTTTAGGTTACGTGTTAATACAGTTCAATCTATGTCAAAACATAAATCATAAGCTCAGTGAATATTGAAAACACATTGGTTTAAAAAAATCTATTCCTGATTAAAACAAAAAGAAAACCCTCTGAGTAAACTAGAAATCTAATGTACGGAATAGGTCTCTCTCAAGCTGTATCTAATACCACCCTTTATGGTGAGGTAGGCCCATCAGTCTCCAAGGGAATACACAGATAGCTGCTGGAGCAACTGTTGCTAACAACTATTCTTAATGTCCGAGACAAAGTGATGAAATAAGAAAACAAATTAGAATTATGAACATTGGACAGTAGTATGGGCTGAAATGCATCACCCCCAAATTCACATGTTGAAATCCTAAATCCATACCTCAGAATGCAACTTTATGGGGAAATAGTGTCTTTGTGAATGACCAAGTAAAAATGAGACTTTGAAAGTGGCCTTGATCCAGTAGGCCGGGTGTTCTTATACAAAGGGGAAATCTGGACACAGAGACACACAGGGAGAACATCATGTGATGATAAAGGCAGAGACCGGGGTGACGCTTCTGCGAGCCAAGAGATGCCCCCGACCCGGCCACCAGCAGATGCTGGAGAGAGGCCTGGAGAAGACCCGCCCTCCCGGTCCACAGAGGGAGCCAACCCTTCCAACACCTTCGCCCCAGGCTTCCCGCTTCCAAAACACCGTGGTAGAGCCATCCTGCTTATGGGACTCATTGTGGCGGTCCTAAAAAAGCCACACAGAAAGCAGGAGAAGCAATTATTATTTCTCATAAGTGAAACAAATGTTTTTCAAAAACTCAGAATTACATCAGCTAAAAATATAAAATAAACATACAAAAATGAGAGCTTACCTATAGAATCAAAACAACTAGTTTGAAAATAGAATAGGAAAAAGATCCAATTTCCAGTAGTAAAAATAGAAAATAAAGGCGAAACATCTGGTGGTTCTTTGCTGGGGTGTGTGGTGGATGCACCACACGTGGCGTATCGCGATGATATTGACAGCAACAAAGACTGTCTTAAAATATAATCCTGGGTGAAAGGAGTAAGAAGCTGAATAAGATCTCTGGCAAAACAGAACATGCACACACATGCACATGCCCACAGCATTCATGTGCACACACAGGCACACACACAATGCTCTTTTTAAGAAGCACATGTAGACCAAAAGGCACACTTAGGATGGTTGCCTATTCCAGAGGATGGTGAATGGGAATAAAGGCATTGAGTAGAAGAATAAATGAGACAGGAGGTGGGCCCTGCGGGTGCCAGTGATAAGAATGTAACACAGACTGAAGGACCTGATGAATTCAACTCTTGGCTCTTGAGGTTAACACACCACCACACTTAATTTTAAACGTATGCAGTTCGGCCAGACCCTAGTCATACATATGTTTTTGATGTTGTTAAACCTTGAGAAAGGTTTCATCTGGAATAATCAGTTTATGAAAATAAGATAGGTCCAGAGCTGAGGGTCACGATGGTGGCAGTGCCCAGCATGGCAGGTAGAATCATGCCACCTCTGCACCAGCACCATGAGACAGTCGAGCCCCAAACCTGTGATGAGTGACCTTCCGCAGCAAAGGGGACTGGCAGTGCAGGTGTGGCGAAGGGTCCTGAGATGGAGATGATACTGAATTATCTGGATAGGTCCAGGGTAATCACAGGGGCTTTATAAGAGGGAGGCGAAAGTGTCAGAGACGGGGTGATGAAAGTGTGGGCAGAGAGAAACAGAGAGAGAGAGAGGAGAGCACGTGATTTGAAGATGCTCCATAGCTAGCTTTGAAGAGGAAGAGGCCATGAGCCGTGGAACTCAGGCCGCCTCTGGACGCTGGCCAGAGCTGAGGGCCTCTGGAAAGAATGCAGCTCAGCCTTAACCCAGCAAGTCCACATCTAAGATTTATCTGTAAGAGATTACCAAAAAATGTATTTAAAAATGTATGTTCAAATTGTCTATTCATTGTTTATAATGTAGCCAAAACTGGAAACAAAAGTCCAAAAATAATAAAGTTAGTGATTTCGTACTTATTTAGACTGGAATAATAGGCAGTATCCAAATATGATGATATATGTCTATATTCATTGCTATTGGCCAAAAGATCCATGATACATACTTTAGTGAATAAAAGGTTACATAATAAAGTACATACAGTAAAATGCCTTTGTATAACATTCTAACTCACACAAAATGTCTGGAGAAATTTTCACAAACATGTTAACGGTGGTTTTCTGTGGTGCTGTAATGTAATTTTGGGTGATGTTAATTCTCTTCCTCCTATTTTGTATCTACACTTGATTCTCTTTTTTCTTCATTTGCAGTGAACATGGATGCTTTTCACGGTTCACGAAGACAATAAAGATATTTTTTATTTTGAAGAAAGAAAACAGCATACAAAACTGGTGAAGCAGATGAAATATATATGACAAAAGAGGAACAGCCTTCATAGACCAAGGACATTGTGAGTCACTAAAAAGAGTCAAAAGACATAAACGGACATTTTACTCACACAAAAAATGCATAGTCAATAAAGGCCTGAAAACATCACACACACCATAAGCCATCAGATCGAACAATAAGACAATGAGTTTGCATTTTCTTCTACTGTATTGGGAAGGGAAAAAATATTTATCTTCACTGGTTCACAACTCTTGACTGTTTCTAAAAGTCAAACCCATTATCAGAAGAAAATTAAATGTCAAGACAGCTGCCTTATAATCTTGAACATACTCAGATTAGCATTATTAATACGATTGCAGTTATTAGTCATTAGCGTGGGTCCATACCACGGCAGCAGCTCTGCAGAGCGAGTCCCTGGGTGAGCAGCGCCGGTAACCACGTGTCTGTGGCAAGAAAAGTGTCCGGCACTCTGCCATCCAAAAGCCCAGGAGCTGGTTGGCCACTTGGACAGAATCCCACTGAGAGCTTTCTCGAGGCTCTTTTAATTTGATTAATTTCTCTAATTTATAAAGCTGGAAAGTTTCTGTGAGTGTGATTTTTCAGCACAATTGCATTATCTCATGCAGCCTTTATAGACTCAAGCCACCAGTATGCATTAAAATAGCCACAATTAAAGCAAACAAAATGTCTGTTGGTAGGGTCTCTGCTCTTTAGCCTTTAAAACTGCTATCTATATCCTTTATCTTTAGTGGCGGAACAGAACGTTCTGTTCATTCTAACACATCGATTCATCACAGTGGAGATGAAACTCAACTTCAAAAAGTGACCTTGCAGTTGGGAGCTGGATCCTCAGCCAGCAGGAAATGGAGACTATTATTGGAATCCTGCAGAGGCCTGACCAGGGAGTCCCCAAAACAGGTTTGTCAAGAGACAGTGTGATTTCAGGGACATCCATGACGTTCGCCTTCCCATGCTAAACGAGTTCCTCTTCTTTTTTGCTGTCTGATGCCTGAATTTCTCCAACCAAGCCCTTTTTTTTGACTGAAGGCTTAACATATAAATGCTCCAAATAAGGAACACAATGACGTATGCTCATGGCAAGGTAGATATGACTGCTATCAGGCATTTTCTAGACCAGAAGGACATGGGGCAACTGATGCAAGTCATTACCGCAGGAAGAAAGGGTTAAAAAAAAAGCAACCAGAAAGGATGGAAAAGCAACACTTGGGACTTGTCCTGGTCACTTGGCAGCCAACGCTGCAAAATCAGGGGGTGGTATGGCTGGATAGATGGATATGTAACCAGCCACGGTCAGCATCGGCCCCGATCCGCTTCAGCACACCCAGATTATGACGTCTATCTCCATCTTTGAAAATAAAAACCAATGTCTTGTGTATAGAGAATTTCCATGATAAGAGGCCGATAAACCCAAGCAACTAATTAGCCAAGTTTCTCTATTTTTCTTGTACCCTACTTGAAATAAAAGGGAAATGACAAATACTGAAAGACAAGCAAAATATTCTACACCAGATAACTCTACATAACATCTAAATCTTCTTTTTCCAAAAATCTAGTCCCGGTCAACTAATATTTATAGTCCTAATGTGGCCCTCGTGATCTGGCAATGTTCTTAAAGTTGTGGTCCTCTTCACTGGATTCTTTTATCAAGGGAAATAGACACAAACATTTTAGAAAATGTTCAAGAAGGTCTCTATCTCAAACCCCGGTCCTTCAAATTCCTTGTGGCTATGATGCAAGGGCTCAAAGTATATGTAAACTTTAAAGCAAATGAATCTGTATTTTTATGTAAGGTTTGCCCTGGGATGTTAGGAAAATATAATCCAATACACTCTAAGCTTTGGAACACTATTAAGCCCAGTAGTTGTTTTGAGATTTCAAGGAGATTTGGATGTGACTTTGGAAAATAGAAGGAAACAAATGTGTCCCATTTACATTTTTTAAAAAGGATAACAGTCCCACAATTTTTTAAATTACTATGAAACTCAAATACTACTAAAACAATAAACATATACTCATCTTCCAAGCCCTTAGGATGGAATAAGATGCTAAACACAAACTGATAAGGTTGGAGAAGGTCAGATTGGAGACGGGAGACCCAACAGACTTAGATGTTATTCAAGGTAGGAGGGACTTCATGGGCTAGTCAAGGTGTGACTTGGAGTCCAGTCCGTGTGAAATCAAGGGGCCACTCTAGACGGCTACTACTTGAGATCTTGCAATTCCATTTCTAGGCAGCTCCAGCTGCTGGACTATCCTCACGCCCAGCCAGAACCTGTCTCGAATTTCCGCCTGCTCGTCCTCACTCTGGTCTGGGGAGTTGCTGAGACCATGTCCCTCCCCGTCATTGGAGTGCAGCCCTCTGAGCCTCCCCTCTTCTTGTTTCCCTCCCTCCAGATTGAAACCTCGTTTCCCATTTCACTCTTCACACTTGCCAGGTGCCTGACCTCGATAAACAGCAACCTTCGCCACTCAAACCTGGTGCCTGGACCTGAAATTCATTAGTGCAGAGCCGCTTGTTCAGCTCAGAGAGGAGGAGGCCTGTTAGTGCCCCTTTCCCGGCCCAAACCAATTCTATTACAGCTGCCTCTGGCCAAGCTTCTCCCAGCATCCACTTCTCACTGACACGTCTCTATGAAGATGCAATAAACGTTTTCTCCGATAAAGCATCAGGCTCTGAAAGAAGTGGTGCTTTCATCTATTTTATCTTTGATGAGCAAAAGGCTTCTGGTGCACACAACGATTTTCACTAAATGGAGGAGACACCTTGTGGATTGCAAGACTATTGTGCGAAGAAAGGCAAGGATTTGTTACACCAGAGACACGTGTAACCTGCACTCAGGTGGTTTACTTTTTGTAATTTATGTGAGCATACGTTTATAGATTAGCCCCTTTCCTCTAAAAGGCGTCCTGAAATCTTGACCAAGAGTCATTGCAGAGAGAGTGAAAATACACACTGCCGTCTGTGGACAGTGATCCCCGTAAGGGGCAGGCGGTGGGATGTATAGGGAGGAAAATACCAGGGTGAGAAGCGGGGAGGGAGCTACAGAGGTGGTGAGGTGCTTCTTCACGTGTCCCACCTGCACTGATCTGCTCCCCGGCTGCTCACTGTCCCTCTGACGTGACATGTTGTTAGAGATGACCAAATGCTACGGTTACTTGGCAGGCAACAGCAGAAAAGGGGCCGGATTCAGAATAAAAACTTTACATGGCTTATGTGAGGAAGGAAAGTCAGTACGTTCATGGAACTCACAAGTTTTAAAATGTCCCAATGAGTCTAGCAAGCAGTGCACTGTTGGGAAGACCCTGGACGGGGCCGTTGCCCCAAGTCTGCTGGTGATGTTGAACCACTGCAGTGGGGCCACCGGCCAGCAGGGCAAACTCTCCGTGTGGGTTTCCTGCAAAGCAAGCCCGAGTGAAGGGCTTGGGTGCAGATGGGTTTTTGGAAGGCAACGGCACGAGATCCAAATGGAGGGGTGGGGATAGTGGGATGGAGAAGGGAGATGGGGCCTCTATCCTGCAGGAAGCCCTCAGAGGCTCTGTGTGAAAGCCATGACAAGGAATGGTGGGGGGAGCCGGGACCTTCATTTCTTCCCACACTGATGAAGGACTGCCTGGTGTGTGGAGCCCCACACCTCCAGGTGCCTGTGCACCTGCTGAGGAAGAGCACTGGCCCTGGAGAAAGCCAAGGAAGCAAAGCCATCTGTGCACATGGGACCGTGTGTCCCTCAGCTCTGCCAAGAGAAGGCCCGAAAGCACCCGGGCAGGCCCTCAGAAGCACCTGCTCCAGATGAGACGACAAAACCAGGGAGGTGGGTGCAGAAGGCGCCCCTCAGCTGCATGCCTCTTTCCAGACTCTACCCTGTGATGCCAGCTGGGCCCCCTTGGCCAGCGGGGCCCCTGTGAGGAGCTGCTACGTGGGTGCTAGTGACGCCCCAGTCCAGGGGAGGAAGAGCTGTGCGCCCTCTGTCCTGCAGCCTCACCTGGGAAGTGTCTCCACTGCAGCAAGCGTCACCCCCCTTGTGTGGTGGGGTTTATTCAGTCCGGCCCCTGTGGCAGGTCCCCGCTCCGTGGCCTGAGTCCAGCTCTGCCCAGATTCTCATCCTCCCCTGGATTCTCATCACCCCACACCTTTCCTTCCTACAGAAGCCATCTCACGGTTTCCCTCCAGCCCCGTTTCATCAATTGCTTATGTCACTTAATTCCTTGTACTAATCTTCCTGTGGAAACCTGGTGCTGGTGCTTCCTCCTGACTTGGATCCCACCTGCCATGCTTAGAAAACCAGCAGAGGCAAGTGAGGGAAGCTGGACTGAGGCAGCAGCTGAGGGGGAAGGAGCCAGGGACCTAGCAGGACCCGGACAGGTCAAGGGTGACCAGGAGTTGGCGGGACCGCAGGGACAACTGGAGGCACCGCACAGCGGTAAGGTCCACAGGGCAGTGGGACTGAGCCCTTCCGTCATCGCCTGCCTGAGTCAGAGCCTTGCCAGAAACCGCTACCTGGTCTTTGTCCAGTGCAGAAGAGAATCCCACGTAAAACTGAAGGCCTGACAAGCCAAACTCAAAAGACAGGGGACAGCCCCCACCGAGGCTGAGCCTGGAGCCTGTCTTGAATTACTGGGCTCAAGAAGGGTTCTTTAGGTGAGGGACGGTCTGCACTCCTAGGTACAGAATGGCCCTGCTTGCTCCCTGGTTCATCCACTCACTCATTTGTTTCATGGGATACATAGCGAGCTTGGCATAGGACCCCGGAGCTGTCGAGATCCAGGACAGACAGGGGTGAACAAGCAGGGTGGGCACTTTTCTCCGGGAGGACTGACAGGGTGGACACGGGGCTTGGTCGCTGGGAGGACGCACTTCCTGCGTGAGGGCACAGTGTCTCATTATCAGCAGATGGGACACAGAGGCTGGAAGAGATCGGATCTGTCCACAGAGATAACGGGGGGAAGCTGCTTCTATATTTCATGATTCCATGGACCCCTGGAATCCGTGAACCAGTCAACAGCACACAGGGAGACGTCTCTAGGATCAGGGCTACAGCGAGGCCCCCTGTGGCCGCGTGTGACTTCAGATCCGCCTTCTCGCCGTGCTACTCACAACGTAAGCATGTCCGTGGCTTCAGAGGGAAGTCTGCGTTCATTAGTGAAGCAGGCGTGCACCCAGGTGGGCCAGGGTGGGCTGAAGAAAGGCCATCGCCAGCTCCATGTCCTCCCCCTACATGAGGCTCCTCCCTGGAGTCCACGTTCACGACCTCTGCCGTGTTCAGCCACAGTTCTTGTCACAGGAGGTTCAGATGTCAGGAAAACCAACCCAGGGCCCCCCACTGTTTGGCATCATTTTTAGCCTCTGTGTCCTGCTGAAGCCTTCCCGGTCACTTTGGATTGGGGTGTCCAGCCTCACCCCTCACCTCGTCCTCAGGTGACACGGCCAGGACCAGCCCCGAGAAAGGAAAGGACCACGGGCGCTCTGCTGGCTGGCATCTGGGGCACCCAGCATGCATCACCTGCGTGATCGCTCCACGTGGCTGTGGCTCACTCTTTCTTGGGTGGCCTTAGCCCTCTGCAGTTCCCGTGTCTGTGGCCTTTTTATACAATCAAAGGATAAGCCAACCCAGAGGGACCTGCCATCTCCCTTCGCCTCCCAGGAGTGGTACCATGGAAACTGAAGGCCTCAGGAGCCATGGCAACCAACCTCCAGGTCACATGCATCCAGGTGTCTCCCACAGGGAAATGGGTGTCACACAAAGCACCCGGAGAGCGCCAGGTCTCTGTCCAGAGGCTTGATCCCACGCCCGCTTCCCCCGCATGTCCTGCCCAGGAGCGGTGCTGACCCAGGGCACTGGGGCAGAGGGAGCCAGGGTGTGGGGGTGTTTCCCACAAGTACTCTTTGCTCTGGTGCTTGTAAGTGGTCTTGGAGCCCTGGGGCCCTGAACAGTTTGGCGTGGAAACGGTGGCATCTGATAATTTCTTAATTCAGGTGAATACACTGCTTGGCACTAAACAGTCTACACCTAAATGCCCCACTGTCTAGGACTTGGCAGTCCTAAAAAAGTTATTGGTGGAGGCAAAATCCCAGAGGCCCGGACACTGGGAGCATAGACGGGTTAAAGACTTAAAATAGAGGGTGTGTGCAGCCAGGCAGCAGCACTGACTAGCAACAGCTGCGTGTGAGCTCGGTGGACAATAACACCAGCCCCCTCTCCACGGCCAGTCTCCCATCTGGGGGAGTCGCTGGGTAGTACGGATGGTGTTATCAGGACGGCTTCAGTCCTCCCAAACCACTCCACCTCACTGGGCGGACGCTGCCATTTTCACACTTTATCCCCGGCCGGGGAGTTTTCTTGTCACGGACCTCGAGCGTTGGCGGGAGAGGTCGCCCATGATGAGCTAAGGTCACGTCCACTCACTGGGAGGAAGATGAGACCCTAACATGCAGCCTTTCCACTTCCTTTCCGTTGGCTCTGCCCTGTGCTTCTCCGGGGCCGTTTGAAGAACATGGTAACTGGGAGGTCCCTCTCTGCGTGGCGCTGTTTGAGGAAGAAGCTGGAAGAAATCCTCACTGAATGTGGCCCTTTAGTTTCTTGGGAAAACCAGGCCATGCCCTCCCTCCCTGGGCCTCAGGACACAGAGAACGGGACGCCGGCCAGATGGCCGGAAAGGAGACAGGGCCTGGCCATGGCCCAGTCATTCCTTCTGAGTCTTCCGGGTTCCTCCCGAGCCCTCCACACCTCGCCCGCTCCCGCCCCTCACCTCCTTGTGCTGTCCTGAGTCCCTCACTGGGGCCAGAGTCCTGATTCCAGCAGTGGCTGTGGGTAAGTGTCCACTGACAGCTGCATCCTCCCCACCTCTGCATCCACCCTGTCCCTCACGCGCCCTGGGCCCTGACCCCTTTGTGCTCTGTTCCCTGAGGCCAGGACGGCCCTGGACTCTGCTAGTCACTGCAGAGAGGCTGTTGTCAGTGGGATCAGGGATGGTTTTTTGATTTGTGGGGTAACTCTAACATGCCCAAGAGCCCTGGAACACAGACCTGCTCACCAGGCCTTGAGAAGGGACTCACCTGACAGGGATTGTCCAACGTCAGGGGCAGGTGACCGAAGCTCACCTCCCGGCGTGGGCAGCAGCCTCTCGGAACACCTGTTTCTTTACCTGGGACTGGTAATCCTGTGAGAGGAAAGCACGTGAAAACTCCCAGCCATGCAGAGCTTGTCAGTGGGACTCGGTGAATTTCATCCAGCAGATCCCGGCCTCTCCCTTCTGCATGGACAGAAACACCATGGCTTTTTTTGGGGGGTGGAGGAGACTCTAGAAAAATGTTCTCAGCAGTTAGACTGTGGTTAGCAACCTGACAGAGGTGTCAGCGAGCAAGGCTGAAGAGAGATGACCACAGCTGGTGTGTGTTGTGCAGCGCTGGAGGGCTGCGGGGTGCGTCTGTCTAATGTTAGGGGCCAGGCTGGTGGGGGTTCCCTCCAAGGTCATGTGTGTGGTCGACAGTGACGCTCCATGGAGTGGGCTGTGCTGCTGTCACCTCTACCACGGGTGAGAGCCTGGGGACAGAAAGTGAGGAGGTGACCTGCTCACAGCGGCGGGAAGAGTGGGGAGGTTCTGTCCCCAGGCGGGCGCTGCTTCCGTCCAGAGCCTGGGCTTGTCACCAGCTCTCCTGACTTCACTTGTGCCCTCTGCCCCTAAGGGGACTTCCTTGCTGCCCAGCAGTAGAAGCCCTCCCCACCCGCACTCGAGGATGATGGAGTCACCTGCCGTCACCCCAGGCAGGTGTGGACCGTGTTGCCCGATTCTGAATCCCCAGCCTGGCAACCCTTTGCTTAGCGAATGCATAGAATTATGAAGCAGCAGGCCTACTCTCTATTTTCAATCGTGAATTTTGGCAGCAAGTGATTAAACAATGTCTGATTTCTGGAAGCTGCTTTCTTTATAAGCACAACAATGCAGTGGAGGTGTCTGCCCTCCCTGTTCGCCACCCCACCCCGCCCTCCTCATCAAATGAGGGCCCTGGGAACTCCAGGGCAGCCCTGGGACAGGGTTGCCGGTCTTCTGTTTTGGGGGAAATCTTGGAAGGATCCCCCATGACGACGGTGCTTCGAGTGCACCTGCACAGCCGGGAATCCCTTCTCCAGTCTCAATTTCCAATGCTCAGAACCTCGGTTTAGCAGATCCAATGGCATTAGTTTGTTTTAACTCAGACAGGATGCATGGGGGTGGGTACCCGTGGCCGGGTGCAGTGGCCCGGTGGTGGACCATACCAGAGAAAGAGCCCTAATGCCACAATGGTGGCGTATGTCCCTGATTGTGACCTTGGCTGGCCGCAGCCTTTGTGCCCTGTTTATCTTCTTGGTAGAACCAGGATGATAATTCTCTTCCCACGTACCACAGGCACCTGCTGGTATTGGGGAGGGTCAGATGGGACCCAGTGAGAGGATCGTAGGAAGGTGCCCTCAGGGGATGAGCTCAACACAAGGCACCATGATGCAGACATCACTGTGAGGGGTCATCCTGGAGCCGGGCTTCTCTGGGCAGTGCCCAGAATGCAGCGTTGGGAGGCCAAGCTTGCTGCAGGAGGTTGGAGAGTAACTGCGGGGCCATTGCCTGAACAGCTGGGGAGCCCTCTGCGAACGCTGCCAGAGACAGGTGGAGAACACACTGCTGAGGGGGTACTCGACCGCCCACTGAGGAGTGGATCAAACTCTGAACTCCTAAATGGGCGGCCCTCATGCATACCGATGACATCATGGGAGAAACATGCTTGGCTCAGGATGACCTGGAGGCAGAAGGTATTTTCTAGGCTCATATATGCCACAGAAACTGCTGTGTTGTGGGAAGATGGGCCCCAGGGAGAGGCAAAAATCAATCTCTAGGCCCTTGGAGCAATATAAGACCTGCAGGCAATGAAGGTCTTCCCTTTCAAAACTCACCCACCGAGTCTTAGTAGTCCACCACTCCCGACCCATTCCTTTGAGGTAAGTTTCCCTTCATCCATCCTGTGTTCTCTTTTTTTTTTTTTTTGTTGTGAGACAGTCTTGGCCCTGTCACTCAGGCTGGAGTGCAATGGTGCAATCTTGGCTCACTGCAACCTCCACCTCCCAGGTTCAAGCTATTATCCTGCCTCAGCCTCCCCAGTAGCTGGGATTACAGGCGTCTGCCACCAAGCCCAGCTATTTTTTTTTTAATCTTTAGTAAAAAAGGCATTTCGCCACGTTGGCCAGGCTGGTCTCCAACTCCAGACCTTAGGTGATCTGCCCGCCTTGGCCTCCCAAAGTGCTGAGATTACAGGCGTGAGCCACTCTGCCCGGCCTGTGTTCTCTTTTAGAATGAAAATACTCCTGGGAAAAGTGATGTAGTAAATGTCTAGATCTTGGTAGGAATAAGAAGGAAAACCCTGTGCTCGAGGCCGTGGACGTGATGGAGGCTGGGGGGTCGTCAGGATGGGAGGTCAGACGGGAAGAACAGGAGCAGAGAGGGAAAGGGTAAACCACGTGAGGCCGCATGCAGACAGGTGGGGCCCGGAGGAGCCAGTAGTGGAGACAGAGAAGTGCACATCCTAACAGTGTTTCTGGGCCGCGAGGTCCTGCGGTAGATTCCTGTCAAGCGACAGATCTCCCTGCCTCGGCCTTTTCCCATTTTGCCATTGCCTTTCCACTTTGAGACAAATTGACTTCCCTTTCGAGTCATCCCACGGAGACTCGTTCTCCCAGCTGGAGGAGGATTCCAAGGCCAGTTGCGAATTCCTGGCACCGGGAACTCAGCCTCGCCCCTCATTCATCAAGTCTGGGCACGAGTCACTTTCTGCTCAGGTTTGGCCTTTAACATTATGTACTCCGTGCACCCTGGGGTAACCCACAGAAGGAAAACACGATGGAAGTCTTCATCCTTAGAACGGGAGGCCAACGGGCTCGGGTTGAAGCAACTGACCCAGGGCTGGGAATGAGAGAGAGGAGGCGCAGCACCTGCCCCGGCCTGCGTGGACACAGGCACGTTAGACGCCAAGCAGTAGGGAGCCCTGGTTCACTTTTTACCTGACTTGCCGCAAAGAGAACACCGCAGCTGGCCAGGTGCAGTGGCTCACGCCGGTAATCCCGGCACTTTAGGAGGCCGAGGCTGGCAGATCGCCTGAGGTCAGGAGTTTGAGATCAGCCTGGCCAACATGAGGAAACCCTGTCTCTACTAAAAATACAAAAATAAGCTAGGTGTGGTGAATGTCTATAATCCCAGCTACTTGGGAGGCTGAGGCAGGAGAACTGCTTGAACCCGGGGGGCGAAGACTGCCATGAGCTGAGATCGCGCCATTGCATTCCAGCCTGGGTGATAGAGCAAGACTCTGTCTCAAAACAAACAAACAAAAAAACACCACACTGCAGCCTGGGTCCGGTGGGTGGGGGGAATCTCCCTGCCCAGCACTCATGGTAGGAATGAAGAAAGAGGCCCAGGTGGCCTCCTCAGTGGTGACTCTTCACAGCTCTGCCACCAGAAGAGTGTGCCAAACGGAAGCATATTTATTTATAAGCAATAGTAACTATTAATAATAATTAATTACTAAATTCTTCTGTTCCTTTTTTCAGACAAGTAAATGGTTTCTATTCTTTGCATCTGTTAACAGCTTCAGGAATAAAATTGTTACACCCATCTCC
This sequence comes from Piliocolobus tephrosceles, assembly GCF_002776525.5. NCBI lineage: Eukaryota > Metazoa > Chordata > Mammalia > Primates > Cercopithecidae > Piliocolobus > Piliocolobus tephrosceles. The sequence continues at coordinate 144,437,891 of NC_045441.1, forward strand.
AGGTTACGAATCTATGGGGCTCCAAACATTGATTTGCATGTCAGTAGCTTGTCATTTAGGAAACATTTTCTCATGGAAAATGCTAGCCCCGGCTAGGTTCTCAGGCTAGCTCACCAAGGTGAATGCAACACATTGGAACGAAGTGTTTCATATTGGTAGTTTATCTCTAAAACGTCTTCATGTCAAATGTAGAAACAAGTAAATATGGAAACAAGTGTAGAAGTAAAACCGCTCAGCTCGCTGATGGCTTAAATGGGTGTTTGCGGCGAGCCTGATTCGTGTTTAAAACATTGTTTTGAGGTTTGAGGGAGAAGTGCTTCCTGTTTTCACCCTGCCCTTGTAAGAGAATGCTCACCCCAAAAGGAGGAAGCCCTCAGTGTAGGTGTTTCGTTATTTGTAAAGTTTCTGTGTGACATTGTAGGGAATTTCCTTTTCCTTTTCATAGGGAAACTGGTTTCCTTTTTCATAGGGAAACTGGTCCTAAGAATGAGTAAGCATCCTAGAATCACAATGGCTATTTTTGATTGATTTTAGTTTAAATTCTAAACACACAATCTTCACCTCTTCATTAGGAGCAGTTAGTGGCTGTATAATCAGGGAGTCATGGATTCCGCCTGCTTTCCGGCTGTACAGTCAGGGAGTCGTGGATTCCGCCTCCTTTCCGGCTGTACAGTCAGGGAGTTGTGGATTCCGCCTGCTTTCCGGCTGTACAATCAGGAGTCATGGATTCCACCTGCTTTCCGGCTATACAGTCAGGGAGTCATGGATTCTGCCTGCTTTCCGGCTGTACAGTCATGGAGTCGTGGATTCCACCTGCTTTCTGGCCACTCCTCCCACTTTGTATTCCCATTTCTTCCCGTTCTGGCTGCTCAGTGTTCTCAAGGTGCCTGAGTCCATACAGGCAGGAAGTAGCTGACTTCACATTAGGCTGAATTTTCAGTCATCGTCTTCAGGAGGAGAACTGGAGTTTTCCATGTTTTCCTAAATTAATGAATAGGGCTGAATGCCGACAGCCAGCATTTTAAAATCCTAAAACTCAGCCTCCTAGATCTGACAGCTTCCCATGAGCCTCAAATGGTTTTGTGTTCAAGTCCAAGTTTCAAAAGCAAATGAAGATAAACCGACCACTGCCCAGAAAATCTGTCCAAGGAAAAAAGCAGCAACCACATGGGAAATTTGAACAAGGAGACTGCCCTGTCACTAAATTCAGGATATGTAGCCAACAGGGACAACAACCAGCCCCCAGAGAGCCTCTAGGATGAACCTTCAGGGCAAGGACTTTAACAAACAGGCATCGCCTCCACTGCCAATCCCTCACTAAGTTGGTAATGACAGCAATCGTTATCTCTGAGACCAAAGGCCCCTGCGCTTTCAAAACTCCTGTTACATAGAGTACAGGCAGTTCCGAGGTGAGTCCAGAAAGTCTTAGGTAAGGACTCCAGAGGAGAGCCCTAAACAGGCAGAGGAAATGCGACTTTGCACTTACAGCACCGATGGTTTCTGGGCGCAGGCCCGAGCACACGCATGCCCTGGTCCTCACGCCCTGGTCCTCACACCCTGGCCCTCCCTGCATCCGCATGGGTCAGTCACTGAACTGCTCTGGACCCGGTTTCTCCGTCTGCTCCAGGGGACGTGCCGACAAATGCTCCAGCAGCTTGGGGGGGCTCGTACTGCATGAAAAATGGTGTGGGTTGTTGGGGCCATCTGGACCTTGCCAGCCCTGTCTGCAGCAGCAAGCTGCTGCCCGCCTTCAGCCATCACCAGAATTTCTGGGTGCAGAGCTCCAGGCTGTGTGTTGCTCTCTCCAGCATTCCGAAGTCATTTTGTCCTGACCTTCCACCATCTTCGGTTGCTGGCTATTTGCTCTTGCTATAGTTATTGTTCCATTTGATAATAATCTCTATTTTCTCCCTAGTGGCTTCTAAGATGCTAAGTTCTTTATTCAATATTTATGCTTTCAAATGTTATATTTTGCAGATATATGCTAAATAGTGCATAGTCTTTATGCTATTTTTATTCTTTATTGTTAACGTCTTACATTTTCATTATGATGCCTTTAGATGTCAGTTCATTCTTATTTAAGCATCTTTGTCTTCTGAGAGCATTTTCAGTGTGAGGACTAAGGTCTTTTTTCAATCCTGGAAAGTTTCCAGTCATCCAAATATTGCTTCTTCATGATTTGTTCTTTTCTTTTGGAATTCCTCTTTGATCTAGATTGGAAATTCTCTCCCTGCGTGTTCTTAGCTGCTTTCCATGTGCTTATTTTGTGGGTCTGCCCTGTGCTCTGGATGAATTCTTGAGTTCTAACTAAAGAACGTAAGTTTATTAATTCTTTGTTCATGTCTGGGATAGAGTACATTCCATCTATGAAGTTTATTTTTTAAATGACTACCATTAATTTGTAAGAGCTCATCCTGATTTATTGTTTATGTCTGTTATTATTTAATTTTAGCCTATTATTGCTTAATTTCTCTGGGTCCTTCTGAATTGTTATATTATTTTTCTTTCATCTGGTGGGAATTTGTGCTCTGGGGGCTATGCTGGTTGTTTTCTACGTCGTTTTTCTGCTCATGTCATAGTCCCAGGTTGAGTGGAATACTCTATTTTCTCTCTGTCTTGTTCATCTCTTCTGTACCCATTCTTCTCTGTCCCGTGCCTTTTCAGCTGTTTCTTGGGTCCCTAGTCCAGCGCCAACTCACAAAATGCTTGGGGTCCTTGCCCTGTGCTGATGCTGGGGATATCACAGGTAGCTTGTCTCAGTTCCTGGTCCATGCTGCGTCTGATTTCACCTCTCCCTTAGGCCTGCAGCTTTCCCTGAACCACAGCTCAATGCAGGGCTCCATAGGGGCTTGCATTTAGCCTTCTGTCCTAGAACTCCCAGTATTTAATGGTGATCCCAGATCTGGTCCATGACATTGCCTGGGGAACCTAACCCTGTTACCCCTTAGAAACCCGACTAAGGACACGTCTGCAAACTTCTGAACCTCAACACTTCGAACATTTGTCCCCTCACTGCGCTACAAGCTTTGGTTCTAATTAAAGTTTTTGTTTGAGATAACTGTAGTTTCATATGTATAAACAACACAGAGAGACCCTGTGTGCACTTTATCCAGTTTCTCCCCAGTAGTCGTATCTTGCAGAACTACAGTACACCATCACAAACCGAGACATTGACATTGGTATGGTCAAGTTTCAGAACACCTCCACCACAAAAGGATCCTCATGTTGACCTTTTACAGCTAAACCACTTTCCTCCCACCTCACCCTCTCTAGAACCCTCGGCAACCACTCATCTGATTTCCATTTCAATGATTTTGTCACTTGAAGAGGTTTACACAAGTGGAACCATACAGTATGCCACCCTGTAAACTTTTGGGACTGGCTTATTCTCACTTAGCATAATTCTCTGAAGACTCATGCAGGTTTTTGCATGCATCAATAGCTTGCTCCTCTTTTGTCACTTGGTGGCATGGAGGCACCACAGTTAGTTTAACCATTCACCTGCTAAGGGCATCTGGGTTGACTCTCAGTTGGGGTTACTAACAAAGCTGCCACAAATATTTGTGCGCAGGTTATATGTGAATACGCTTTTTCATTTCTCTGTGATAAACGCCCAGGAGTGCAATCACTGGGTTGTATGATAACTGCATGATTAGTTTTCTAGGAAACTGCTAACCATTTTCCAGAGAGTCTGTACAGCTTTCCCCTCTAGCAATGTGTGAGTGATCCAGTTTCTCCACATCCTTGCCAGCATCTAGTGTTGTCATCATTTTTCATTCTAACCTTTTGTATCAGTCTGTTCTCACACCACTATAAAGATACTACCTGAGACTGGGCAATTTGCAAACCAAGAAGTTTACTTGACTCACAGTTCTGCATGGCTGAGGAGGCCTCAGGAAACTTACAATCATGGCAGAAGGGGAAGCAGGCACGTCTTACACGGTGGCAGAAGAGAGAGAGGGTGTGAGAGTGCAGGGAAAACTACCATTTATAAAACCATCAGATCTCATGAGAATTACTCACTGTCATGAGAACAGCATGGAAGAGCCACCCCCATAATCCAATCTCTTCCCTCCCTCAACATGTGGGGATTACATATTCTTCCCTTGACACAAGGATTACAATTCAAGACGAGATTTGGGTGGAGTCACAGAGCCAAACCATATCATTCCACCCCTGGCCCCTCCCAAATCTTATGTCTTTTATACATTTCAAAGCCAATCATGCCTTTCCAACAATCCCCCAAAATCTTAACTCATTCCAGCATTAACATAAAAGTCCAAGCCAAAAGTCTCATCTGAGATAAGTGAAGTCCCTTCCACCTATGAACTTGTAAAATCAAGGATGCCCACTCTCACCACTTCTCTTCAACATAGAACTGGAAATCCTCCCCAGAGCAATCAGACAAGAGAAAGAAATAAAGGGCATCCAAGTCGGTAAAGAGGAAATCAAACTGTTGCTGTTTGCTGATGATATGATTATTTACCTAAAACCCTAAAGACTTCCAGAAAGCTCCTAGAACTGATAAACTAATTCAGCAAAGTTTCCAGTTACAAAATTGATGTACATAAATATCAGTAGCTCTTCTATACACTAACAGCAACAAAGCTGAGGATCAAATCAATAACTCAATCCCTTTTATAACAGCTGCAAAAACTAAAATAAAATAAAATAAAAAATAAAATACTTAGGAATATACCTAACCAAGGAGGTGAAAGTCCTCTACAAGGAAATCTACCAAACACAGCAGAAAGAAATCATAGATGACACATCTCATGCTCATGGATGGGTAGAATCAATATTGTAAAAATTACCATACAACCAAAACTAATCTACACGTTCAGTGCAATTCCCATCAAAATACTACCATCATTCTTCACAGAACTAGAAAAAAAAATTCTAAATTAATATGGAACCAGAAAAGAGCCTGCATAGCCAAAGCAAGACTAAGCAAAAATAAATAAATAAATAAATAAATAAATAAATAAATAAATAATCTGGGCGTATCACATTACCTGATTTCAAACTATACTATAAGGCCATAGTCACCAAAACAGCATGGTACTGGTATAAAAATACTCACACAGATCAATGGAACAGAATAGAGAACCCAGAAATAAACCCAAATACTTATTTGATCTTTGTCAAAGCAAATAAAAACATAAAGTGGGGAACAGACACACTATTCAACAAATGGTGCTGAGATAATTGGCAAGCCACATGTAGGAGAACAAAACTGGATTCTCACCTCTCACCGTATACAAAAATCAACTCAAGATGGATCAAGGACTTAAATCTAATAACTGAAACTCTACAAATTCTAGAAGATAACATTGGAAAAACCCTGTTAGACATTGGCTTAGGCAAGGATTTTATGACCAAGCACCCAAAAGCAAATGCAATAAAAACAAAGATAAATATCAGGGACTTAATTAAATTCAAGAGCTTTTGCATAGTAAAGGAACAGTCAGCAGAGTAAAGAGACGACCCACAGAATGGGAGAAAAATCTTCATAATCTGTACATCTGACAAAGGATTAATATCCAGAATTTACAACAAACTCAAACAAATTAGCAAGAAAAAAAAAATCCCATCAAAAAGTGGGCTAAGGACATGAATAGACAATTCTCAAAAGAAGATATACAAGTGGCCAACAAACATATGAAAAAATGCTCAACATCATTAATGAGATTTAGGTGGGGACACAGAGTCAAACATATCACCATTCTAATAGGCATGTGGTGGTTTCACTTTGCATTTCCAAATGACTAATGATGTTGAACATCTTTTTATGGGCCTATTTGCCAATTCTATATTCTGTCCAATGAAATATCTCTTCCTTTTTGTTCTCCATTTTCTTTTTTCTTCCTCACTGTTGAGTTTTGACAATGTTTATATATTCTAGGGACTAGTCCTTTGTCAGATATGGTTTGCAAATATTTTCTCCTGTCTGTAGCTTATCTTTTAGAGAGCAAGAGTGATCTACTTTGATGAAGTCCAGTTAATCATTTTCTTTCTGTTATGGAGTATGTTCTTGGTGTCAAGTTCAAGAACACTTTGCCTAAGACTAGAACCTGAAGATATTCTTCTGTATTTTTTTCTATACTTTTACAGTTTGTATTTTAGTTTATGATTTTTTAAATATGAAGTGTGAGGATTAGGTTGAGGTTTACTTTTTTCCCTATATATTCACAATTTCTCCAGCACCATTTGTTGAAAAGGCCACTCTTCCTGCAGTAAACTGCTTTTGCATCTTTGTCAAAAATCAGTTAGGCCTATTTGTATGGGTCTATTTCTGTGTTTTCTGTTCTATTCAATTGAGCTATGTATCGGTCCCTCTGCCAAAACACATGCCCCGATACAGTAGCTGTACAATACGTCTGGAAGTAGACTGATTCAAATTGTTTTAGCTATTCTATCTCATTTATATTTCTATGTAAGTTTAGAATAATCTTGCTTGTGTCTTTAAAAAACTTGCTGAAATTTCGATAGGAATTGTGTAAAACTTTGTGTCAATTTGGAGAGACTTGACTTTTTTTTATTATGTTGAGTCTTCCTGTCCAGGAACATAGATAGTATGCCCTGCAGCACCCAAGCCCTGTGCATGTTTTAATAGATTCATTTATATGCATTTAGTATTTTGAGCAGTTATAAATGGCATTGTATTTTTAATATTGGAGTTCATGAATTCATTGATATTCTATAGAAATACAATTGATTTTGAACGTTTATCTTATATCCTGTGAACTTGCTGAACTCATTAATTTTAGTTTCCTTTCCAAACTGTCTTAGATATTTTTAAATGTATATAATCATGCTGCCTGTAAATAGGCACTGTCTTATACCTTCTTTTTTAATGTTTGCCTTTTATTTCCTTCTCTTGCAGTGGCTGGAGCTTCCAGCACGATGTTGAATGAAAATGGTTAGAGAGGCTGTCCTTGCCTTGTTCCCAATCTTAGCAGGAAAACATTCAGTGTTTTACCATTAAGTATAATATTAGCTGCAGGGTTTTTTTTTATAGATGCCCTTATCAAGTCAAATAAATTATCTATTCTTATTTTTTCTGAGATATTCTATTATGAGCAGGCATTGAGTTTTATCAAATGCTTTTTCTGAATTGATTGATATAATCCCGTGAATTTTCTTTACCTTGTTAATGTGGTGGATTACATTGATTGGTTTTAAATATTGAACCAGTCTTGCATTCTTGGAATAAATCCTAATTGGTCATGGTGTATACTTCTTTTCATATATTCCATTTACAGGCATTTTAGGGCAGTTTTTAAAATATGTATTCATGCTTTCTTGTTTCTTGACTGTGCTTCAAAATTTCCTCTTTCTAGTTTTATCTATAGTTGCTGTATGTCTGGAGCAGGGAAGGGTGTGTTAAAGAGAAAGCTTAGAGAGTCATCTAGAATAAGGGCTACAGGGCAACTTTTTAAAACTATGGACATAAAGTGCTTCAATAAAAACAAAAATGATTTGGACGTGGATTGTGTGGAATATCCACGTAGCAGATGCCATTGGTGCTCATCCTGTTCCTCACTCAGTGCATCAGTGATGCTGCCCCAGCTCCTGCCCCAGCTCCCGCCCCAGCCTGCCCACCTCCATGCCTTTGTCTGATGCCTTCTTTGACTGCAGAATCCCAATGCTATTGGTGTACCTGGCACACCAGAGTGCAAGGAATTAATGTCCTCAAGAGTAATTTTCAACCAATGCCCAACAGAAATTGGTGCATAAATACCCCAGCTCCCTCCTCCTCCGGTCTCTAGCTCTAAGGTGTGTGCTACATGCCTTGAGTCCCTGGTAGGACTGGGCTCTGCGTATCCACAGTGATCATTTGAGAATGTATCATATCCTCTACTGGTTGCCTTCCTCCTCAGTTTCACTTCTCCCAGCAATGTTTCCTGGGATCCTATTCCAAACAAAGCACTTCACTGGAATTGTTTTCTCAGTATCTGCTATTGGGGAAACACAAATTAAGACAGACAAGAAATGAGTCTAATTCAGCCTGGGAAACTATTGGATCAAAAGGTAAGGCACTTTGCTCACATGGGAAACTTATAATTCCTGTATCAAGAGATGTGTCTTCTAGAGAGACAGAATAGTGCTGTGGTTAAAAATATGACTGTAGTCAGCTTGATCCGGACTTGCACCCCAGCATCTCTGCTTCCTAACTGTGCTTTGTAGCAAGTGAGCTAACTCTAAGCCTGTTTCCTCAAAATGGGTGTAATGATAGCATCTTCCTCATGCGACTGCCCTGAGTGCCCACGGGGGCCTCACACAGCAGATCTAGTTCTGGCTTACAGCAAATGCTGCACAAAAGGCAGCTCATTTTTTTTTATGCTCAGAAGAGTGGTTTAAAGAATGGAACAAGCCTATAAAAGTGGAAAAGTAGAAGACCAATGTGAACTGTGAGTGAATTAAATAGACCAGTGCAACAAAATCTTAACCTTTTCTGGACAATTCCTTGCAAATGTGTCAGCAAAAGTAAGCACTTTTGTAAATACTCCTAAGGTGGCATTTCAGAAAAAAGGTGACCCTGACTGTAAGAAGATCTAACCATAACCTGCCTATTCCACTCACTTGAGTTACCTTGAAGTGAAGTAGTCAGGGAAAACTAATTTAAGTGATATTGTTCTGGAGAAAAAAAGCAAATTATACACTTCTCAAATTCTTGAATAATTAAAGCATTTTTTAAAGAAAAATAATTCGATGACATTTTATCAGTCAGGAAGGCTTTTGGCTGCAAGTAAATTCAGAGCAGTGGCATTAGCAATACAAGACCAAAGTGAACTGTGAGAGAATTAAATAGACCAGCACAACAAAACCTCAATCTTTCTGGACCAATCCTTGCAAATGTGTCAGCAAAAGTAAGCCCTGATTTGTTTGTAAATGCTCCTAAGATGGCATTTCAGAATAAAGGTGATCCTTACTATAAGAATATCTAACCATAATGTGCCTGTTATGCTCCCTTGAGGTACCTTGAAGCAAACTAGTCAAGAAAAGTTATTTAAGTGATATTGTTCTGGGGGAAAAGCGAATTATACACATCTCAAATTCTTGACGAAGTAAGCATTTTTTAAAGAAAAATAGTTTGATGATATTTATCAGTTAGGAAGGCTTTTGGCTGCAAGTAAATTCAAAGAGTGGTGGCATTGGCAATAGGACCCTTTACTTCTCTCCCATGGTATGAAGTCTGGGGCGATTATCACAGCTTCTTATGCCATGAAGGATCAATGTCCACCTTTCCAACCTCCTCTTCAATTCATTGATGCAAAGTGGCTGCCACAATAAGACAAAGAAAAGAGAGGGAGGGAGAGTTTCCACTGTTCTTCCTCTCAGCGCTCCCAGCAATCTATTAAAGATGCACGAGCTTCCCGAATGCCTGTCTGCAGCTCCTCCTCTGGGTTGCTGACCACAACACATGGCCCATGTATACCAGCTTTATGGGAGGTTAGGACATGCACACCTGGCCTCATCAGCATCTCTAATGGCAGAGCAATGAGAGAGAAGGGGTTTGTTCCTCTTGGTCACTGTGTCAGCCAGCCTCCAGGGTCTGCCACTGCTAGTGCCATCACTTTCTGAGCTCCACCAGTTTATAGGATAGGCGCAGCCTTTCTCACCTGTTCCTTCAGTCATCACTGGAACATTGCTTTGGCTTCCTTCCTAAAACAAGTTTTGATCCAGAAATCCCCAAGTCGTCCCACGTCATGAGCGTAACTGGGCTTGATGAGAAGCAAGTTTGTTCTGAGGGCCCTCAGCTTTCTCACTGTGGTCCTGTGTGGAAGCTGAATGCTGCTTTCAGATGTCCACAGACCTCCTCTTGTGGTTTCTTTTGGGTTCATCTTCTACACTGGGTTCTAGGCTGACTCCTAACCATGTTAAGGTTCAGGTATGCCTGACTAACCCCTGCAGTGGTTCCTTCCAGCTGATGTCATCACAGACATCACCCTGTCTGTCCTGGATCTCGACACAGTTACTAATGCAAGCCCAAGCAGGGAATGTGGATTGGTTACATGGAGAGAGAGAGACAGAGACAGAGACAGAGACTGAAGCAGAGAGAAGGAGAGGGAGGGGATGAGAGAGATACATGGAGAGAATAATGAGAGACACCCAGAGACAGGGGTGAGACAGAGACAGGAGAAAGAGTCAGGCGGGGGGTGGGGTGGTGGGGTGTTAGTGCTCAGCCAGCCCCTGTGGTTGCAGCTGTTGCAGCCGTCTTTGGCGCTGGACGAGTGAGCGAGGACACACCCCTGACATTGTTGCCCCAGCTGCTAGAGCAGTGGGAACATCCGGCTAAGCGCAGTCCAAACTACAAAATCGAGAGAAGTCATAAGTTGTTGTTTTATGCCACTATGTGTGGAGTGTGGTTTGTTACACAGATAACAGAAACAGCAATGAAAATAATTTGCTGAAATGAACTAATGATGCCCTCTGTGTGCTTGTTGACTGATTGAAAGTGCCAGCTTCCATTGGCAGGGCAGGCAGCTGCAGTGTACTTTATCTGTAAAGGGTCTATGGCTCTGTAGATCCTGTGTTTGGTTTAGCACTCAGGGTTTAAACCCAAAGGCTGAGTATTTAGATGGTTTCATTCCAAGTTGCCAGTTTGCTCTCTGGGAGGCTACATTGGGAGGCTCCACTGGCCTCAACTGTGTCAAGCATCAGCTGCCCACCATGGACAGTGTGTGTACATGAAGTTCATGTGTCCCGGTTCATTCGCTCAGACAAGCCTGCTACTGCACCATGGGTGTAGAGAATAAAAATATTTGCATCTGAAGTCTTCTGAGACGATTGGCCAAATTCAGAATTTCAGAGCCCGAATGTGAGATGTCTCTGAATGACCCTCCACACCTCCCCTTTTCCAGGGCAGCACAGCCCCAGCAGAGCGTTTTTGGTAGTGATGGCTGTGGTACAATTTCAGAGGTACCCAGGCCCAAGAATCCTTGGGTAAAATTCTAGAAAGCGTGTTTGTGGGCCAGGTTCCAAAAAAGTGAGTAGATACCTTTTCATTTTCCTATCATGTTTCCAAAAAAAAATCTCAATATGCGAAATTAAATTATAGACCAGGTCAAAAATATTCTGCTTAGAGGCAAAATACAATGTACTGTCATGAAATCAACGACGGGCACATTCAGGCTGGGATAATCTCTGCTCATCAAACCCCTTCCTCTCATAGCAATGTCCGCTGACTGCCACTTCTAATTCGTGTCGGTGGAGTCAGAGTTTTCTTGTGAGTAGAAAAAGAAGGACTTAATTTGTCACCAAAGCTTGATTCCTTTTTTTTTCTGCACATAAATCCTGTCAATTACGTTAATAATAGAAGCAAACTTCATCATGAAATGAAATCTCCCCCAACATTTAAGACTGTGCAGTCGTCTCTTTGCCTAATTGTATTAATAAAATTTTTAGCAACATAGTTTTGGGGATCAATGCAGCAGGCCCTGCCAATCAAGGACTTTTCTACTTATTGAAAAGGTGCTAGACTTTTTAGTTTCTTTGTGGCAAACTATGGAAAGGCTGCGTTGCCCCCAGAAGATTAAATCTTTAATTTCACATTATTTCCAGCCATCTCTATAGAACAAAGTGGGCTTTACCTGTTGAATATGGGGCTTACGCAACTTGAAGTACTCTTGAGACATTAAGAGGTGGCCGAGAGCGGTCTCTGAGATTTAAGCTGAGGGGAATTCTAAAGGGATTACTGCTGCATTTTCCATAAAACGAGAAATAAAAACAGACTTAAGCAATGCATGATCATAAATGCATTCCTGCCGTGATGGAGAGTCCCATTCCCACTGCCACTCTGAGGCCCAGGCAGGAAGCTCTTGTCAAAGGCACCCACACTTGTAAGGATTTGTGCAAGTCCAACGTATAATGAAGTTAGGGCTGAATACTTTGGAAAGATTGGCTATTTGAAAAAAAAAGATACTCTTCCATTTTTTCTGGCCCAAAGGTGAGAAATGTGCACATTACTTTGACATCATTAAGATATCTTTTGTTCGGAATGCTAACCTGTCTTGACCAGAACTGGATAATGCTCTCTATGAATAATTAAGAACAAAGATCTTCTTGAGAAGATTTTCATGACTGATTAACTATGTGGGCGGAAAAAAAAAAAAAAAAAAAAAAAACCTGATGTCTTCCAAAGATTAAAAGAAAATGAGGATCCCAATTAAAATCCTGTCATCCTTACTAATCAGCTTAAGAAACTCAACTAAAACAAAAGTTGTATTAAACATGTAACAGCATTCTCGAGCGTGCACTGATTACTCAGCAAAGCACATTTTATATAAATACCCTCTAATGTTCTAAGCATATCTTGCTTTGAAAGTTAAGATTAAAACAGTGAAAGAAAATTATCATGCACTTAGAATGGTATGATGTAAAAAATTGAATTTTTGTTTTTAAGACTCTGTATTCAAAGCAATATTCTGACTTTGTGGTAGTTTGAAGAATGTTGGGTAAAGAGGAAAAAGACTCTCTATGATCACATGCTCCATTTAATGAATGAAATAAGTTAACTCATCCATCCTGACCACACATTTATTCATAAAAAATAAAAATGTGACAGTACATTTGCTTCCTACCCTTGCTCTAAAGGAAGTTTTCTGCTTTCCAGTGGTATTAGTTCATGGCTAGATTCCTCCAGCTCTGAGCTTCTGTGATTCTAAGTATGACACTATGGTTTCCCAACAAGACAAATACAGGCCTAGTATGTGAAAAGAAGATGTAAAACTGGATGATTTTCAGAGTGCAACCTTCTAGAATTTTCTCATTCAATGGGCCAACTTGCTCATTACCACAGACCTAGTTAGTGGAAGAGCGGATGGAAAATCCCGGACATGCTGGGCCAGGTCGGCCTCCATCTGCACTTCCATGCTCGCCTCCTCATTGCATCGTCCCGAGGTGGCCACCCCGTCCCCTGGCTTCCCTGTGGGGATGTGAGCGGCAGACCCCGGCAGCCCTGCTTGGGCACCTTGGCTTGCAGTGAAGACCTCAGAGTCTCAGGAAGGGGGCTGTCTCCTCCTCCCTCGCCATTCCCAATTCCCTCCCCATGGCGGGGGCACCAGTCTCCCAGACCCTCAGCGGAGGCGGACGTGTTAGAAAACACCTGCTTACTAGGACAATTTTGACCAACACTCACCTCAGAAAAGGAGAGCACTGAAGGCACACCTGGTGTCAAATCGTCCCTGTCACCCTGAAAGCCACATCTGGGACCTTCAGGGACCTCTCATTGCACACGTGGCCTGAAAGGAGGGCCCCAGGGAACAAGGGTCCTGGGCACTTGCAGAGCTGCTGAAGGAAGGGTCCCCAGAGGCAGGAAGCAGTGCCAGGGCAGATGGGAGCCAGCAGGAGATGGGACCCCTGGCTCACCACCTGTCCCAGCCCAGCAGGAAGGAGCACGCCGGCCCTCACTCCCAGAGGACCCCTCAGCCCAGATGGGCACCTTGTTGGAGGGAAGTTCTCAGCAGGAGGACAGGCTCTCCTGGCTCACAGTCTGTCCCAGCCCAGCAGGAAGGGGTGCTCCCGACCTCACTGGCAGAGGACCCCTCAGCCCAGATGGGCACCTTGCTGGAGGACAGGCGTCTGGCAGAGGGAAAGGATGGGGCCGTGTATCCCCACCTCCCGCATCCTCATTATTCTTTATTTCACAAGCTCTAGGGTGGGGAAGGACTGGAGGAGTCAGCCCAGCCCTGAATTCTCTTCCTCCGTGGCTGGGTTTGCGGTCCCCTGACTCTGGCACATCCTTCTGGGAGTTGGGCCCTGCTCTTGGGAGGCGTCCTATAGAAGGGCTGTGCAACTCCTCTCCTGCTTTCCTGCCCCTTCCCTCCATGGAGCCTGGACCCTGGAGCTCCAGCCCTGGAGGCAGCTCAGAGCATTTCCTAAATGACAAAGACAACTATTAGCTGCTTTTCTTCAGGACAGATAAAACCTGTCAGTCCACAGAGCTCATCCCTACGTGACACGGTCCACAATCTCTTCCAGCCTTGTCACCTCTGGGGACATTGCAATGTATCCTGCGTCTTTTATGTGTGACAGCCCACACTGGATGCAACTCCAGGGACCAGCAGAGAGTGAGGTCGGGCTCTTCCATCTGTGATCCCACTGAAGCTCGAGGGCTTTTCTCTTCTGGACCCCCAAACCAGTTGTCTTCATTTGGGATGTCAGGGCAATTCATTTTCTTAATTTATACTGGATCTTAGCAGGGGGAGGCTTCCTCTTAATTTAATATATTCAAAATTCTCTCCCCAACTTAGGAAAAGTCTACCTTGAAAATGTCCACTTAAAAATAAACATAGCTTTTTCTATCTCATTATTTCAAGCCCACGATATTTTGCCTCAGATTTGTTCTAATAGATTTTTCACGATTGCATTTCAGTGATCAATTTAGGAGCAGAGGTGTGTAGAACACGGAGGGATACCGTGTTATGGAAAAGCGTGCGGACAGCAGATGTGCATACTGTATGACACTGTGTACATTCGAATCATGCTTTTATTTTCATTCTATTTTTAGGCTGCTTATTAAGGAAGATGGGCTTCCAATGCTCCTTCCCACTTCTTTCACTCCTTGGAAAACATCGCTTTGCCCATGCACACAGGAATCCCTGCTGCCTTCTGGGTTCCCGGCTCCCCACACAGGTGGCACTTAGACCAGAAGGGCTGGCGCCGATTCTTCCAGGAGCCCAGGCTCTTCTCACACCAATAAAATGCGACCTAGAGCTTTACCTTGCTTCGCTGTGCCCAATTCTATCTTTGAAAAATTGTTAATTGACAAATAATAATTATATCTAGTTATGGGGTACCATGTGAGGTTTTGATCTATGCATTCATTGCAGAATGATTAAGTCAAGCTAATTAACATATCCAGCACCAGAAGAACCTGGAGGGTGTTCCGCTAAGTCCAAAAGCCAGGCTCAGAAAGACAAATATCACGTGATCTCACCTGGGTGTGGAATCTGAAAGTGCCAAACTCATAGAAGCCGGGAGTAGGAGGGTGGTTGCCAGGGGCTGTGGATGTGGGGAGCAGAGTGGGGACTGGGGAGACATTGGTCAAAAGGTCCACAGTGTCAGTCAGACAAAAAGAATAAGTTTCAGTGAAACATTGCACAGCCTGATGACTGTAGTTAATAATAATGCATGGTGTGTTTCAAATTTGCTAAAAAATAGATTTTAAATGTTTTCGGTTCAATTCACCTTTTCATCAACACATTTTGATTGGGTGCCTCCTTTTTGGCATGCAGTCTAATTAGAGAAATATACGCACATTAAATAAACCATGAACCCCATCTTAGGGAGTGCACATTTTGTTCTCCCGAAATTCATCTATTGAAACTCTAACCCCCAGGGAGACGCATGAGGAGGTGGGGCCTCCGGGAGTGGTAGGTGTAAAGAAGGTCAAGAGCCGTGTGCAAACCCGGAAGAGCTGTCACCAGACATTGGATCTACCAGGGTCTTCATCTAGGACTTGCCTGCCTCCAGAACCATGAGACATACGTGTTTTCGGTTTAAGCCACCCAGTCTGGGGTACTTTGTTACATCAGTGCAAGCAGATTAGGATGCCCCGTGGAACAACTCAGGCTCCGTGCATGTCATGGTTAGGGAGTTCTATGGGTAGAAGGAGTAGAGAAGAGATTGCTGTGGCTGGGAGGGCTGGAGAAGGCCTCAAGGAAGAACAAGAAACCAAGGTGGCCCCTGAGGGGTGACTGGCATTTGGATAAGTTGGAGAGGAGCAGCAAGGAAAGTTGGGATCAGGACCTGCATGAACTCGGCGTAAACGCCAGCTCACATGGGCTGCAGTGTGGGGCAGCCAGCTGAAGGACATGGCAACAGGTTCTCTCCTGTGGGGGACCTTGGAAATGAGAAGGGGAAGGCATAGGAAGGAAAGAGTCAGAGGTGGTGGATTCTTCTTCTTAATTGTTCCAAAGAGGGGTTGAGACCGTGAAGAGCGGCACCTCAGGCTCCGGGAGGGCAGGGAACAGGGAGAAATAGAAAGCTGTGCTGCAACTTGCTCTGGCAGGTGGGAAGGGTGAGAGGAACAGGTGACCGTCCGCTGAGATGCTCTCAGGAAGCTGTGCCTGCCTCTGGTCATCCCATGTCCCTCCTGGTCAGCCCCTTTGCCATTCTGCTTAAATTCTGCTTTTAGGAATAGCAAAATTCTTAAAAGAAAAAAAGAAACAACTCGGGGTAAAATCAAGCTGCACTGCGAATCTGACTGTTAAGAGTTTCAAAGACCCAGAGAAAATGTTACTGCATGCCTTTCTAGGGGTCACAGGCTGACCACCTAGAAGATGGGATGAAGATGGGATTCTTCCTTGGGCTTAAAGAAATGGAGAAGAACATCTTTTTTATATACCTCAGGGGAAAAAATCACCAAACCCTCAAACTACACAAATCTTCCTCATTTATATTATCTTGGAACATTAGCCTATTACTTTCTAGCCTTCATACCAGTCACTGAAAACTACTGCAGAAGACTGAAATTGTTTAAAGCCACTTTCAATAAAAGTTCACTTAGCAAAACTTAAATATGACAGACAATTCCTCATGGCCCATTCCAAGCACATAGACACTGTCCAGTGATGGGGGGTGGGGAATTAAGTGGGATTAAGGGTCTTAATTACACTAAAGATGTAAAAACGATTCATGGTTGGACATTAAATAGGAGGACTGGAGTGACACGGCATTCTCTCCATCCCATGGGAAGAATTCACTGGGGAGATCGAGAAACTTGCTGGAATCTCTGGGCTCCTGAACCAGGGTGTCAGGTTAGTGCCATGACCCTCAAATCCCGAAGGCGCTTTTAACCAAGCACAGTGAGGGGGAGGACACCCCAGCTTACCACAGGAGTCACCACAGCCAAAACCTGATCAGTGGGAATGCAATTTATCAGAAGTCCAAAGTCCAAACTACATTTTTCCCACCTCTGAAGTGACTAAGAAGCTGGTGCTACAAAATATTGTATCTAAAGAATATGATGTGGCCACTCTTTCCAGCTCAGCCTTCCCTTCTGTACGTCACGACACAGGTCCCTGCTGGCCTTGGGTAAGTCACAAAGCTTCTCAGAGCCTCGTGTAAAATTAGCCACTCCCTAACATTTTATAAGGAGAGTTGAAATCATAGATGGTGACCCAATGTGGGCCTGGGTCATGAGCCTGGGTCGTGGACACTGCGAAGGGAGCCCTGCACCTGCCGTATCACCGTGGGCCTCGGCCATGGACACTGTGAGGGGAGCTCTACACCTGCTGTATCACCGTGGGCCTGGGCCGTGGACACTGCGAGGGGAGCCCTGCATCTGCTGAGTCACTGTGGAGCCCTGGAAAGCCCACCTGTATTTTGGGCCATGCGTCTGCCTGTTTGCTTTGCTTGAACTTGTATTTTAAAAGCTTTATTTCTATAGCTGAAAACTTTCCTAGTGAAAATCCGAATCCCCAGGAAGATGACATTATGGAACTCTTAACAGTATCACATTTTTTATGGAAAGGATTTGGAAGGGATTAGAACTTAATGTTCTTGAGAGGGAAAAGGCACAGGCCTGGGATTTGCAGTGAATAAAAAGATAAGTTACCCGAACGAGTTCCCGAGAAAACTGCCCGCACGTGGAGGCCTTCCTGCAGCGCTGCTGGTTTGCGTTGTGCACCACGGGCTGGAGACGGCTCTTCTCTCCTGGGACGAACACCCCTGCCCTCCTCCCTCTCCAGCTAGGACCAGTGCCCTGCCTGGCTGTGTCTCCAT
Source organism: Piliocolobus tephrosceles (assembly GCF_002776525.5). NCBI lineage: Eukaryota > Metazoa > Chordata > Mammalia > Primates > Cercopithecidae > Piliocolobus > Piliocolobus tephrosceles. The sequence continues at coordinate 144,455,624 of NC_045441.1, forward strand.
CACAGGCGAGGGGAGCCCCTCATGCAGAGTCTGCTCAGCTTGGTCACTTGGCTGTGTGTCTGCTGATCTTACTGCAGGACAGACTTCTGTGCCGTGTGGGGTGTGTGCAAAGCTCTGTGAGGTTGGCTTTGCACAGAAGTTTCACCCTCCTGGCTGCACATGTGGGGCCTCTTAGGGGCTCATGGCCTCCCTGTGCCCCCTTTACTGGGCTCCTCACGCTAGGCATCCTGAGGCAGAGCTTCCAGACCATCAGGACAGGCACCGAGGGCCCTCGAGCGCACACACGCAATACCAGTTTATGAAGGTTTCAAAACCTAGGAAGTGTTTCCATGTATCTAACTCCATCCATGAGTTCGACAGGTGAGGAACTGAAGCCTGGCCCATTGGAGGGAGTGGCAGGTTGTGGACTCCAGGTCTGGTTCATTGACAGCCCTCAGCGTGTCTTTTCATTGAGTAAAGCCAGTTAAACAGGACCAAGGCCAGATGGACCAAAACAGAGACAACAAACCATTGAAGGCACAGGAGGGTTTGTTCCAGCTCCGAGGACCTCTCTCCAGAGCTCATCTTCCTGCTTTCAGGGGCCTTCGCCACGCCTGTGTTGTTCATATCTGCTGTTCTTGCCAGAGCCCTATGGTTTTGAATTCCCCTGATTTGTGCTTCCTCCAAGGCTCACCAAGGGGCCAATATTTTATCTTGAGGGCCACCTGGAGACGTGCTGTGAGCATCGCAAAACCTCCTTCCCAGAGCCACATCGCTCCCCTCCGATTTCATCTTAGAGTTTTCATTGCTCCCATAATCTAGCGTTCTCGACTTTGGCTTCACAGTAACAAACACCCAGGAGGCTTTTGAAAAATACTTAGACGTAGGACATCCTATGCCTGTAAATACCGATTCATTTCATCTGGTGGAGGCCTAGGCCTCTGTAATTTTTTTTAAATTCCAGATGATTCTACCATGCATATGAGAACCCGAGGCTGTTAATGTCATTGCAGGTTCTAAGTTTATTCCGCTCACAGCTGGGCGGTGTTGCCCAGAATTTATCCATCCAGATTAAAGGGAGGAGGCCTCAGGCACACACTGCAGTAGCACTTGCTGGTGTTTACTGAGCATCTAATGCACGCCACACAGCGTGCTGCGTGGTTTACAGAGAATCTTATTTAAACCCTGTGAAGCCCTGCAAGTTACTATTGCTTTATTCCCCCCAACAGGTGAGGAAAATGAGGCTCCCTGTGCTTAAGCACTTCCTCTAATCACACTGCTCGTGTTTAGCAGGGCCAAGGCTCCCATTGTTTGAATGGATCAAAAGACTGTGGTTTCCAGCCTATGTCTGTGCCTCACCATCACACCGCACCTTCCATCTGTTTAAATGGATGTGCCTTTAGGTCAGATACTCCCAAAGGCGCCTTTCAAGGGGCCCATCAGAATCCTAGGGAGGCTTTTCCAAGCTGTACATGCTCAAGCCTCTCCTTGCCCCCTCCTTGATGTCCTCTCCTTGACGGTGAACCCCCTTCCAAATTACTGACTTGGCTGCGGGGGTGAGGGGAGGTGCTGTCCAATGGGGCCAGCATATCAGATTTGCAGGATGGAAAGCTTCTGGAGACCCATTGCACAGCAATGTGAATATGCTGAACACGACTGAACTGTACTTTATCTATTTATTTATTTTTTAGACGGAGTCTCACTCTGTCACCCAGGCTGGAGTGCAATGGCATGATCTCGGCTCACTGCAACCTACGCCTTCTGGCTTCAAGCGATTCTCCTGCCTCAGCCCCCATGAGTAGCTGGGACTATAGGCACCCGCCACCACGCTTGGCTAATTTTTATATTTTTAGCAGAGACAGGGTTTCACCATTTGGAGTTCAAGACCCACTTGGCCAACATGGGGGCTGAGGCAGACGGAAGGTGCGGTGTGATTGTGAAGCACACACATGTGCTGGAAACCTCAGTCTTTGGACATAGGGCTGATACGACACTGCATTTGCAGAACTGCTGACCTGGATTTTGGATGGGACAGCAGAAGACTCAGACTTCTAATTCCTAAACCTTTCTAGCTCTTCTTTCTCTTTCTCTCTCTCCCTTTCTCTCTGGCTCTGTAAAGCAATGGTTGTTGGCTGATCCATGGACACATTTCAGCTTGTAAAACTTAGAGTGCTTGTTCATTTTTCTCCAAAAGAGATGTTCTGTCACATCCTCCATTGTTATAAACCATGACAAGAGCAGTCGTCTTCACTGAAGAGGAGAGAAGGCGAAATGGTCCAGTTCTTACTGATGCTTTGTTAGAAAGCCATGGTCTTCCTGACTCACATAGCAGCCTCTAGCTGGAGAGACCAGTCTGGGCAGTACTTATTTCATTGTGAGGGAAATGATATCTCAGGGAATTAATTTTTTTTGTAGATTAAAGGCATTTTTGTCATTTTTAATGTCTTACTACTAGTACTTTATAAAAAGTATTTGTGATGATGTGGACATGCATTTTACAACAAGAACGGCTTCAGTGGTATTTAATGGATAACTTATTACTAAGAAAAAATTCTTCAGGCCTGCTTTACCTTGTAATTCGTGGCACTCTCTTTGAGTGTTTTTGCTGCATAGAAGGAGGTGTGAGAAGTAGTGGGGAAGACAATGATAATCATACATACTTTGCTTTTCGATCCGGAATCCCTAAGAACCGCTATGAGAAGAAGGGAGTTGTCACTTGTCCATGAGGAGGGAAAAAGAACCTGGTTTTCAGAAGTATTTCCAAAGCATAACTCCAGGGAAGACAAATTGATAGTGACTTCCACAAAGTCTTCGAAAACTCATTTCTGCCCTTTGGATACGATGTAATAAGTTCAGGTCAGCTCAAATCTATAATAAGAAATGTTATTACCACATTGATCAGATGCCTCAAATTTCAGAAATAAAAATGACAACAAAAATTCACATCAACTGACCTAAACTGAAAAATGACCATCGGCTCTTTCCAGTTTCTGATGGGCTTGCTCCAGGGAATCAAGGCTGAGTGCAGGAAGCTGTCTCTGTGGTCCTCGACAGACCTCCAGAGTGTGTCCATGTCTTCCCCGCTTAGGAGCTTTGACTCTAAGTCAACAAGTTGAGGCCAATGCCCATAAAAATCAGGACTCACATATTTCAGTAAATCCGGTAGGTTTTCCTGCTCACATATTTCAGTAAATCCGGTAGGTTTTCCTGCTCACATATTTCAGTAAATCCGGTAGGTTTTCCTGCTCAGATATTTCAGTAAATCGGGAGGTTTTCCAGCCAGGCTTTCTAACTGGAAGAAACACAGATCTTCTGAAAGTACTTTCTCCTTCTATCCTCCCATAAATGTGATTCTGAAATCCCTTCCACTCAGGGTTGCCAGGTAGAGAAAGCCAAGTTAAATTTTAGATCAATAACGAGTATTTTTTTAGTGTAAGTATCTCCCATGCAATATTTGGGACATACGTACACTTAAAAGTATTTGTTATTATCTGAATTTAAAATCTAACTGGGTGTTCTTTATTTTTATTGACAAAATCTGGCAAGTCTGTCAGAGCAGACTTCGATCAATTCTTGGGAATTGCTAACTCCATCCAACCCTGGTGGCCATTACATAGCAACTAATATGTTTTAGCTGTGTTCCCACCCAAGTCTCATCTTGAATTCCCACGTGTTGTGGGAGGGACCCGATGGGAGGTAATTGAATCATGGGGGCAGATCTTTCCTGTGCTGTTCTCATGATAGTGAATAAGTCTCACTATATTTGATGGTTTTATAAAGAGGAGTTCCCCTGTACACGCTCTTCGCTTTGCCTGCTGCCATCCATGTAAGATGTGACTTGCTCTTCCTTGCCATAATTGTGAGGCGTCCCCAGCCATGTGGAACTGTTAGTTCAGTTAAACCTCTTTCTTTTGTCAATTGCCCAGTCTCAGGTATGTCTTTATCAGCAGCATGAAAACAGACTAATGCAGCAACTGAACCATGCAGCTCTGCACTGGGAGCCATGGACGGCATGACGTAGAAACAAGGCTCCACTCTCCACTCTGCTTTTTGGAACTTGAAGGAGCACATTCACTTTCCACTCATTGAAAGCTAGGAGTTTTGCACTTTGCATTCATTTGTTTCAGCTAATTCTCATTCTAATTCTAAGAAGTTGACATTTTATCCCTACTTAGGACTAACAGGGAATAGGTGGAAGGACCAACCTCTGAACCTGTCTGTCGGCTTCCCACTCTTTCCTTCCTCTTTTCCACCCAGAGAAGACATATGGATAAACCAAGAGCAATGGAGAGATGCAATGTCAGTGAGTGCTGGCTCCGGGGTAGCCAGGCCTGTGGAGAGGACCACGTTCATTCCCGGGCTGCTCATATGCCAGGAGGCTGCATGCCCCTGGCAACCTTCTTGCCCCATCCCCAGGGCCCAGCCATGAGCACCACACAGATGGCAGAATGCCCCCTGCCACAATCTAGAAAGACATCAGAGTATGCTCACAGGATACAACTTTGGGTACAACAAGATAGCAAAAGAGAGGATGCGATGATGTCAATGGGAAGAACCCGAGGGAGTCAGCCAAGGAACAGTGACCTCGACTGTGCAGGAATGTCTAGAACTTTGTTCCTGAACGGCTGGACCCCATACATGCCCATGCACCACACCAGGGCATTGTCTGTGGGTGCCAGGTTCCGAGGGCTCGTTCAGTGAATGGGGAGGATGTGCCCAGAGGAAATTGTACACCCACAGATTCACCCAGGAGGGCATGGAGGTGCTGAGCAAAGGGTGCCACAAAAAATGAGCTTTTTCTAAAAATCAATTAAAAGCCAAGACATGCCGGGAGACTGTCTTTCACAGTGATGCCCTGTGAGGAAATCAAAGGCGAATAAGACAACACAAAATCAGGGGGCAGAGAGGATGAGGTTATAGGAATAGAAGGCAGAGAGATCAACGGAAAGTGAAAGTCAGGGATGGCTTCCTGAAGGAGGAGGGACTGTTCCAGGGCTTTGTGTTATAAAACCACCAATAGGGAATACTTTTAAATTAAATTGAGAAACAAATCTGCCAATCAACCACAGAAATATCTTCATATATAAAATACTATCCCAGAAAAAGGTGTCATCAAAGTTTAAGATGTGTTCACTTAACTATCTCTGGTGTGAATTCATTCCTCCATTCACGAATCCATCTGTCCACGAAGCACATCCGAAGGGCCCACTGCTGCCAAGTCCCAGGAGGCTCCAGGGAGACAACCTTGGCTGGAAGCAATCGTGGTCCCATATTCATGAATGTAATATCTGGATCAGGGGTCCACAAACTTCTTCTGTAAGGGGCCAGATAATAAATATCTAGGGCTCCATGGGTCATATGGCCTCTGTCACAACTACTCAACTCTGCCCTGGTGGCACCAGGTCCCTTGTGTGAACACGGTGCGAGTGCAGGCATAGAACAAGTGTGAACGTCACAGGTGTGGAAACGGTGCGGGTACAGGCATAGAACAAGTGTGAACGTCACAGGTGTGGACACGGTGCGGGTGCAGGCATAGAACAAGTGTGAACGTCACACGTGTGGACACGGTGCGGGTGCAGGCATAGAACAAGTGTGAACGTCACAGGTGTGGACACGGTGCGGGTGTAGACATAGAACAAGTGAGAACATTACAGTTGTGAACACATTGTGGGTGTAGACATACAAGTGTGAACATTATAGGTGTGGACATGGTGCAAGTGGACACAGTGCAGGCATAGACATAGAACAAGCGAGAACATCACAGGTGTGGACACCGTGTGGGAGTAGACATAGAACAAGTGTGAACATTTCAGGTGTGGACACAGTGCAGGTGTAGACATAGAACAAGTGAGAATGTTACAGGTGTGGACATGGTGTGGGTGTAGACAGAACAAGTGAGAACATTACAGTTGTGAACACATCATGGGTGTAGACATACGACAAGTGTGAACATTATAGGTGTGGACATTGTGCAAGTGGACACAGCACAGGCATAGACATAGAACAAGTGGGAACATCACAGGTGTGGACACGGCACGGGCGTAGGCGTAGGACAAGTGAGAACCTCACAGGTATGGGTATAAACATAGTACAAGTGTGGACACGGTGCAGATATAGACACGGTGCAGGTATAGACCTAGTACAGGTGTAGACACAGTGCAAGTATAGACAGCACAGGGTGGCCAGAGTGCGGTGTGAATGCAGCCCAGGTCTGGAACCAGGGCAGGTGTAGACACAGGGCAGGTGTAGACACAGGGCAGGTTTTGGCACCATGCAGGTTGAACATAGTACAGGCGTAGACAGAGTGCAGGTGTAGATGCAGTGCAGGTATAGACACAGTCCACAGGTGTGGATGCAGTATAGGTGTGGACACAGTACAGGTGTAGACACAGTGCTGATGTAGACACGGTGCAGGTGAGACACACTGGAAGTGTGAACATAGTAGAGATGTAGACACTGTGGGTGTAGACACAGCATAGGTGTAAACACAGTACAGGGTGGACACAGTACAGGTGTAGACACAGGGCAGGTGTAGACAGTGCAGGTTTTGGCACCATGCAGGTTGAACATAGTACAGGTGTGGACACAGTCAGGTGCAGACACAATGCATGTGTGTAGTTGCAGGACTGGATTACGTGGGACGGACCTGGGCTGGACTGTAGTTACAGGACTGGATTACGTGGGACGGACCTGGGCTGGACTGTAGTTGCAGGACTGGATTACTGTGGGACTGTTCCCAGGCCCCGGCTGTGGTATTCGTGTGCTGTGGAGACAGGGGGAGGTTGTTTCCACACTCCTTCCTTCTGTGTCTCCATGGCCTTCACCTCCCAGGGCAGCCATGCCAAAGCCGGTTAAATGGAGGTTTGGGGACGAGAACCATCTGAGCCTGCTGCTGCCTGTGGCCTGAGAATGGCTGAGAGATGAACAATGGTCCTGAGATCTGAGCTGGGCCGTGAGGAGGAGGGTGAATTGCTTGGATTAGGATGCAGATGAGCGCCGGGCAGAGAGCCAGACAGGAGCTAGACACAGAGAGGCCCGTAGATTGCCATTTGTGGATGTCTCTGATTGATTAAACAGAGGGGAAATCAACTGATTTCTTGAGAGCAGAAACTATAATGGATGCTTTCATTTGGGCTCACTGCAAAGCAATTTGCTCCCAAGCTCCAGGCTGGTTGTAGCCACCCTGGGGTGCGTGGCTCGCCTCTGTCTCCTCTCGCCTCCCAGGTGGGCTCCTGGCTGGGGGTTCCATGCTCTCCCGCTGCCCCCCACTGCCCAGTTCTGCTGCCATCTCACTCCTTCTTCCCAGGCCCCCTCCACCTGGAGTTGTCCCGATTCCCCTCCCCTCCCCCGCCTATGCCTCAGGGATCTTGCTTCTGCCAGGGCTGGGCTGACGAATTCATTTAGTCACTTATTGGCAGATCACGGCCTAATGAGCTCCCCCTTCCGGTCCCACGGGGTATTTTCATTTCGTTGGAGGATTTGCAGGGTCTTAGCCCAGAGGCTAAGGCACAATGTGGCCTGCAACCCACCTCCCACTCCAGAGTTGAGCCCCTGGCCACATCTCGGTGCCACTGGTTCACTGGCCCATAGTGACAGAAAGGTGGGCACTAGGGAGGAGTGGGGACAATGCCAAGAGGAGCAGGGGGAGCACGTGTTCCCTTAGATAGGTGAGCAATGATTACGTGGCATTGCATGACCACCCTGGCACCTCCGGCTGCCCGGCGAGCACTGCTGGCATCCTGTGTGGGACCTGGATGCTACCAGCACGCAGCAGGGGAAAGCCAGGTAGGTGCGACTGGGGCGAGAGAAGAGCATAGAAAGGAAGAATGTTACCCGAGGAACCGGGCTCTGCTGCAAGCTGAGCAGAGGCATGAGCAAAGCCAGAAGGCGAGAGTGGGACGGAGGGAGACCACCAGGCACAGCCAAAGGCATCGCTGTGCAAAGAGGCACCTCTGGAGAGCCGGATGCCATGGGGTGTCCTGGGTGAGGCCTGGAGGCCATGGTAAGGCCTTTGGGAAGAATGCCTGTGTAATCAGGTGAGCAGCTGCCCATGGGGACGGCTTGTGGGGCAATCTCCAAGGACAGCTACCCCTTCCTCTGTCTCAGGAGAAGACAGCAGTGATCAGCTTCCAGAACTCACTGTTCTCCGCATCACCTGAGAGATTCCTGAGCAAGCTGGCAACCCAGGGCTCCGGCATTTGGAAGGAGGGACTGGTGGAGGCCAGGGCAGCAGAGTTTACTGAGATGATAGGCAAATGGTTTGTGCAAGGGTGGGGGTGACACGCGGGGGAGGTGAAGGTGGTCTGTCTTTTTGAAAGCATATTATGGTTGGAGGGGCTCAGGGTGTGTGACAGGAGGTGGGAGATCCTGCAAAATGGCAGAAGAGCCTCATGAGGCACTCAACTCCTGCCCCACCCAGCAGAGACGAGGGAGCTGGGTTCTAGGTCAGGTCACCAAGCATCAACTCTTGGGCAAAACCACTTTGTTTCCCATCTGTCTGCAGCACCTGATTACAAGATCAGAGGCAGAAACAGAATGATCCAAGAGCCCATTCTCTTGAGGTATTTCCCGCTTCAGGAACCCTGTGTTACCCACAACAAGGGAAGGCGGGATTTTCTACAGAAGAAAAATACATTTGTTTGCAAAACTCACAGCAATAGTAGGTGTCGCCTGTGTCTACATATCTCTGCATTAATCTGTGTGGCCACCGTGCTGACTGGGTGCAGCCACCCCTTCCCTCTCTAGATGTGTGTCTCCAACAAAAACACGATGCCACCTGTAGATGCCTGGCCTTGCAGGCAGAGTCTCTGGTGGGCATCCCTGATGACGCAGGGGGACCCCTGCAGGGCCAGCCCATGTTGTCATTGCTGGTCCACGGAGGTCTCTAAAATCGTGTCTGTGTTTCTGAGATTGTCAGGAGACAGAAGGGTGTGGGCAGAAACTACAGGAGTGACAGCCCAGTCCCTACCCGGACGCAGTCTCCATCCTGGCCTGCAGCCTCGCGTGCCCACCTGTACTGAGCCTTCTGTCTTCTAGCGTCTGGCCCTAGACGGTAGGAATTCGTTTGCACCTTTGTTTATCTATTTACCCATTCTTTCAAACACATTTGTTCAGGGTTTCCTACGTGCAATGCCATCATTAATCATTCGATCATTGATTGTTTCTGCCCTGGGGAGGCTTTACTGGACTATACGTTGGGGTATCGGAGCCCCGGACTGGCAAGGGCAGTGGCCTTGACTTGGGGGGGTCATTCCCCAAGATCGTTTCTGTGTGTTAGTGTGGGGGGAGCAAACGTCAGGATGGGGCATAAAATGCTGTGTCGTTGTCCAAGACTGAGTGTCAGGTGAGGCGGAGCCAGGCCTCGGCCCAGCCTCGCTAGACCCCCCACATCTCCTCATCTTTCCAGGCCCCGAGCCTGCAGGAGTGCCCCTCTCCAAGCTGACTGTCCATTTGCTTTTCCAATCACCAAGTCAGCTTCTATTTGATCACCAGATAAAAATGGGATTAGTACGATTTGGGCTGTTTGAATGATTTTGAACAACCCCAAATGACAACGCTGCATGTGGCTTTGAAATAAGCCTTCAAAATCATCAGGTGACTCCTGATTACCTGTAGCAACCACTTATTAACACTGGAAAGGCAAGGGCTCTAGCTGCTGCCAGCGAGCCTACCGAGGGGATCAGCTGGCTGCCCCACCTGCCCTTGGCTGCGGTGCTCAGGAGAGATGGCCGGCCCCTGGGAGGACGAAGACTCAGGTGCTGCCTGGTTCCAACAGGCAGGTTCTCCAGGAGGCTACAGCTCTTCCCAGGTGTGTGGGCCAAGGGGCCGCTCCTGCAGCATAGGGACGGATCATTTGGTCAGACTCTCTGGGGAAGCGGAGCAGGCTGCCTGTGAGTGTGCGCACATGTGCGAGCACGTGTCTCCCCCAGAACACCAGGCCCACTAGCTGTGGCTTCTCCCTTCTTCCACCTTTCTTTGTGGCCTTGGGCACTCTTTGATGGCAGATAATTTCCTCTTCCAGTACGGAATGCCCCGATGTTAAACTACTACCTAATATCCTGGGCACCCATTCACGCATCTGCTGGGCTGAGTTGCGCTGGGAGGCTCAGAGCTGAGGATGTAGGAAGCACCTGGATCAAGAGCAGACAGTGCCAGGATTGGGGGACAACGAGGCCCGTGGGCCGAGGGGACATGCCAATGCCGTATGAACATACAGCCCCAGGTGGCCCCAGACCACGCATTTCTGTGTTTTCTAAGTGAGAAAAACAAAACAAAAAAAGCCCAACTTACTCTGCAGAAACTTTGCTTTTCTCCTAAGGGGCCTCCACCTCTAGGGCTTAGCCACACACACGCTCCCTGAGGGAGACACGCTGTGTGATTCGAATAGCACGGAAGGGCTGTAGAGACCCAAAGCCCACCCCGGTCCTGGCCTCGGCTCCCAGTCACTCCACAAACATCTCCCAAGCCTCTTGGCCTGACTGAGCGTGAGCCCAAACGGGTCATAAGAACAGAGCGGGGACCCCTGCTTGTCTGGAGGGCTGGGCAGGCAGGGCGGAGGTCTGACGGTGGGCACCCAAGATGATGTGCCTGGCAGTATTTCTCACGCAGCTCCTTCCATGCCTCCCTGCTGTGGGGCTCCTTCTTTCCCTGGACTTCTAAGCACTTCAGGCCCTCCCTGGCCGCCTTTAGGAAGGATGCAGAAAGTATACGGAAGTCAACTAAATATCACTTCCATAAATGACGGGGCACGGGATTCCTGAGGATCCACTTTCCACACTGTGCTTACCCTATTTCCCAGTTCTCTGCTCCTGTCTAAAATCTCCCCTTTCTTCGGGACCTTGCCCAGAGCCTGCTGTCTTCACGACACCTTAGCTCACTCACATTCAGAGAAGCCCATTTGGCCGCCCAGTCCTGCACTGGGCTTTGCCTGCGTTGTTTTGTGCCTGTAGCTTCATCCTCCTACTAGGCTGTAAATCCGTCCTGGCTGGTGCAGTGGGGTTGCTGACCTTCCCACTCACTCCATGCAGCAAGTACCATGCTCACATGGTGCGGTGTGAGACACTTGGAGAGGGATGTGCTGAATGCAGTTCAGTTGAGTCCTTGATATTGGATGGAGAAGGATCTCTGAGGAGAAGTAAAAGGGCTTGAGCAGGAACAGCTATGGTTTACAATGAACTACCCAAGTAAACCCATCGGCAAATATTGGTGAATCCACCCAGCACTATTTAAGGCATGCGGGGGAAACATGACGTGCAGGTCAGTTTCTATTGTGGAACTCATAATTTTGGAGTGACAGCGGCCTGTGAAAAAAACAAGCCAGCTGGGCTCACCCGTGTAATCCCAGCACTTTGGGAGGCCGAGGTGGGTGGATCTCTTGAAATCAGGAGTTTGAGACCAGCCTGGCCAACATGGAGAAAACCCGTGTCTACTAAAAATACAAAAAATTAGTCAGGCATGTTGGCACATGCCTGTAATCCCAGTTACTCAGGAGGCTGAGGCAGGAGAATCACTTGAACCTGGGAGGTGGAGGTTGCAGTGAGCTGAGATCGCGCCACTGCACTACCGCCTGGGCGAAAGAGCGAGACTCCATCTCAAAAAGAGAGAAAGAAAAGAAAAGAAAGAGAGAAAAAAGAAAGGAAGGAAAGAAAAGAAAGAAAGAAACAACAGTTAAAGAACAAGACATTTCAGAATTTAATTGCCAGGCTGTACGTAGGACTACACAGAAGAGCCTCTCTCCTTCTCTTCTGACCCTGGATGTCTCTTAACCATAAAGCAACCTGGGTTTCCCTTTCTCTCTCCTTGTTGCCTTGAGCGACTCCCACCACTTCACCCTCCAGCTGTAATGCCATGCCCTCCCGGCCGGCCTGCCTCTAATGCCACGCCCTCCCGGCCGGCCTGCCTCTAATGCCA
>NC_045441.1:144467522-144524404 GCF_002776525.5 Piliocolobus tephrosceles
TAATGCCACGCCCTCCCGGCCGGCCTGCCTCTAATGCCACGCCCTCCTCGCCGCCCTTCCTCCGGGCTGCCTCTCCACCCGCCAGGCATTCTTCAGTGCTTCTGACCCTCACGTGGACCATTTCAACACCTCCCTCCTCCGCACAACAGATTATTTTTAGAAGTAACCACAGATAATCAGCAGTAATCTTTATTCCCTTGATTTGTTCTTTAGAGTCAAAACAAGTAACATTTTTAAAAGAAGAACACATTTTCATTTTAAATATATGATTCAAGTTCAGGGAAATATCTCACGTATGAATAAAAATGTGTAATTGCCAAACAAAAATATTCTACCTCCACAGGTTTGCCATTTCACCGTTTTAAATTTTAAATGAAATTGAAAACTACAAGTGTTTGAGACTCCAGTATCGTGTCTTCGTCTTTCTGATGGGTATGTCATGATTGTTTATTCTGAATCGACTATTTAAATGCAGAAGTTGGAGATATGACTTCACCCAAAGCCAGCTCAAAGGTTCTGAACGATTAAAAACCTGCCCATTGGGTCAGGGGCTTACTTTGTGACAAGCAATTCTCCAAATTAACTTCCATGTAAATAAAAAGGTCAATTAAGAATAAATGATAGCTGGGCACAGTGGCTCACGCTTGTAATCCCAGCACTTTGGGAGGCTGAGGCAGGCAGATCACCTGAGGTCCGGAGTTCAAGACCAGCCTGGCCAACATGGTGAAACCCTGTCTCTACTAAAATAACAAAACAATTAGCCAGGCTTGGTGGTGTGTGCCTGTAATTCCAGCTACTTGGAAGGCTGAGGCAAGAGAATCCCTTGAACCTGGGAGGTGGAGGTTGCAGTGAGCTGAGATCGTGCCACTGCACTCCAGCCTGGGCGACAGAGTGAGACTCCATCTCAAAAGAAAAACAAAAACAAGAACAAATGACAAAAAAGCACTCCTTCGAATCCTACATATATGTCACTAAAAGCAGTAACCACAGCAATTGTTTCAAACAAATGATCTTTTGTTAGTGGAGGTCTTTAAGTCATTGCAGTGTTCAGAATTGCAGGTGCACAGTGCTGAGGACCGCAGGCTCACTCCCCCTTGTCATTACCGTGTTTGTAAATTCTCCACAAACAAGGCACTTATGCCCTGCACTGGAGTGGGCGGGAGCACTCCCACCGCCGGCCCATGGCCACTCACCTGGCTGCCACACTCATCTTCCTGATGCTCGTCTCTGAGCCCTCAAGAAACCACTTTTACCCATCACATCAAATCCAGATTTTACAGCTCCAAGTCAAGAGTTTCCAGCCAGACATCATCCCTCCAAGCACGTCTGCTGCATTCCACCCTGTGCCCATATCCCCCGGGGCAGCCCATCTCCTTGGCATCCCTCCGCTAGCCTTATTCTCTTATTTACCTGAAAAGTCATCTCTGCACCTCCCCGACCCTAACTCTGCCTTGTCTTAAGAGACCATCTCTGTGTCCTTCCTCTGCTCTCTTGCTTCTTTGGATACTCACTTTGATAAGTGATTGCATATCTTACATACTATCTGCGTTACAGGTACATATAAATATTTCCCCTCGATAAGAGGAAAGGCACCATAAATATTTATTTTAGATGGTTCACATACTCTAATACAGATCTAGATACAAAATAGATACTTAGGGAATTTAATCCTCTTATTTTGAGCCAAAGACATTTGAAGAAAATATGAGCATTTGGGGAAAACATCACCCCTTCACTGGATTTCTGCCACCGGGTGGTCCATCACAAAGCACTTAAACCTCGCAGTACCTCAGTTTCCCCCTTCATAAAACTGAAATGATAATATTTACCTCCCAGGGCTTAATTGATATTTGCAAGGTACTTTGAAATCCTGAGATGAAAGGAGATACACCAGGCAAAACCTCATCCACATTTTTGAATCTATCATTATAGTTATTGCCATTGTTCATAAAGATTATTATTATCACCAATCATCATCGTCGTCATTGGAGGGGTATTGTGGGATCTTTTCATTTGATCCCTGGTACCTCTGGATGCAGGGCTAGGGGGTTAGAGAGAATGCAAATCCCGGATCTGCCCAGACAGAGGGAACTGTGTCAGAGGGAACTGTGTATCTCCCTGGCACACAGATAAGGACATCCAAAATGTTACCTCGGCCACGGTATTCTCCAGCTAGAAATCTTCAGTGGTTCCCTTGGGATGCCTATAGGAAGCCCACAGAGTGGGAGGACCCTGCACGTTGGATCAGTCTGGACCCAAATCCCTAGGTCCTGCCTCTCACTACTGAGCTGTCTCGCAAGCAGCACGCCTCTCTGGGACTCAGCCTGCTCATCTGTAAGATCGGGATGATTATGTCTACCTTGTGAGGCAATGTGAGAACCAGCAGTAGTGTATGCAAATCATACATTAAATTTTAAAATAGAAAAGGCACAATGGGTAAACCCTGGAACTGACTGACAGAGGGCACAAGCTCTGCATTTGGATGACCTGAGTCTGAATCCTGCCCAGCCACTGTTGGATGAGCAGCTGTGGGGAAGCCCTGAAACTGTCTGGGCCCCACCGGTAGATAGAAATGAGAATGGTACCTATCTCATAAAAGAAGTGAATGCAAATGGTGACAATGTTGCTGTTGCTATTGTTACTATCATTACCATTATCTTCCTCACTTAGGGCTTACTCCAGGATGCAACTCATACTCAAGGGTACACAAACAGCAATTATTAATTAAAGTTAAACATCTCAATTTTAGGCCAGTACCATGCTATTTTAATTAATGCAGCTTTAGAGTTTGAACTCGGGTAATGTGATGCCTCCAGCTTTTTGGTTGGTTGTTTTGCACAAGATTGCCTTGGCTATTTCAGATTTGGGGAGTTGTTCCTATGAATATTAGGATTGATTTTTCTGTTTCTGTGAAAAATGACATTGGAATTTTGATAGGGATTGTATTGAATCTGTAAATTGCTTTGGGTAGTATGGATATTTTAACAATATTAATTCTTCCAATCCATGAACACGTATCTTGGAATTTTGATAGGGATTGCATTGAATCTGTAAATTGCTTTGGGTAGTATAGATGTTTTAACAATATTATTAATTCTTCTGATCCATGAACATGTATCTTTCCATATGTTTACATCTTCTTTAATCTCTTTCTCCAAAGCTTTATAACTTTTAGTACATGGATCTTTCAACTCCTTTGTTACATTTATTTCTAAACATTTTAATTTTTTGGAGCTATTGTAAATGTGATTTGTTTTCCTGATTTCTTTCTCAGATAGTTTGTTGTTACTATATGGAAATGGTACTAAATTCTGCATGTAGATTTTGTATCCTGCAACTTTCCTGCACTTACTAGTTCTAACATTTTTTGTGTGTGGAATCTTTAGGGTTTTCAGCATATAAAATCATGTTGCCTGCAAACAAGCATAATTTGGCTTTTTCCTTTCCAATTTAGATGCCCTTTATTTCTTTCTCTTGCCTAATTGCTCTGGCTAGGGCTTCTAGTGCTTATTGGAAAGCAGCGGTGAGAGCGGACATCCTCGTCTTGTTCCTGATCTTAGAAGAAAAGCTTTCAACTTTTCATCCTTAAGTGCAACGTTGGCTGTTGGCTTGTCATATATGGCCTTTACTGCACTGAGGTACATTCCTTCCACATAGCAACAAACATGTCAACCAACGGAAGAGAACAGAGGCCCAACATGAACCCATGGATTTATGGTCAATTGATTTTCAACAAAGGTACTCAGAATACACAATGGAAAAAGCACAGTCTCTTCAATAGAGCATGTTGGGAAAACAACCCCCACATGCAGAAGAATGAAACTGGACCCTTATTTCTCACCATATATCTCTCACAGTTTGTCCACAACACAGTCTCAACAAAGACCAACTCAAAATGGATTACAGCGTTAAATGTAAGGCCTGAAACTAAAACTACTAGAAGAAAACATAGGGGGAAAACCTATATAACATTAGTCTGGACAATGATTTTTGAATTTGACCCCAAAAGCACAGACAATAAAATCAAAATAGACAAATGGGATTACATTGAACTAAAAAGCTTCTACACAGTAAAGGAAAAAATTGAGTGAAGAGCTAACCCACAGAATAGGATAAAATACTTGTGAGCCATACACCTGATAAGGGATTAACATCTAAAATATATAAGGAACCCAAAGTACTCAATGCCAAGAAAACAACCCACTAAAAATGGGCAAAGGAACTAAATGTACATTTCTCAAAAGAAGATATACAGATGGTCAACAGAGACAGAAAAAATTCTCAACACCATTAATCATTAGAAAAATGCAAATTAAAACCAGAAGGTACCACTTTACTGTGAATGATTGCTATCAAAAAGATGAAAGACAGGTGTTGGTGAGGATGTGGAGAAAAGAGGATTCTTGTACATTGTTGGTTGAAGTGTGAATTAGTACAGCTGTTATGGAAAACAGTATGGAGGTCCCTCAAAAAAACTAAAAATGGAGCCACTGTACTTCCATCAATTCCACTTCTGGATATATACCCAAAGGATTTGAAATCAGAATGTTTACGAGATATCTACACTTCCATGTTCATTGAGTGCTATTTACAACAGCCAAGTTATCAAATCAATCCAAGCGTCTGACAATGAATGAATGGATAAAGAAAATGTGGTATATACGCTATTCAGCCTTTTTAAAAAGAGGAAGATTATATCATTTGTGACATCATGGACCTAGAGGACATTACGGTAAGTGAAATAAGCATAAAGACAAATGCCACTTATTCTCACTCCTATGCAGAGGATAAAAAGGCCAAACTTGTAGAAGAAGAGTAGAAGTAGCGTTTACCAGAGTCTAGGGACTGGGATCAATGGAGAAGTGTTCATCAAAGGGTGTGAAGTTTCAGTTAGGCGGAAGGAATAAGTGATGAGTATTTGAGGTGAAGGGCATATTAACTGTCTTGATTCAATCTTTCTACAAGGTGCACATATATTATAGCATCACATTGTACCCCCATAATCTATAATCTGGCCCCAAAGAGCGGTGGCTTAGGGTAAAGAACCTGGGTTCCAGCCTACTTCTAACCCTATCAGCCTTTGAGCAAATGACCTGGCTATGCTTCAATCCATAAAACTTCAGGGCTATGTTACCTTCAAGCTGGGAAGGTCATTGCTTCTAGGACTTGTCCTCTATAACTTTCTTACACAAAGAGTTCAGCCACAACACAATCCCAGCACTGCCCCAATACATTGCACACTCGATTGTACCAGACATTTGCTGATGATCTGATGCCTCCTCCCTGTCCTGAAGGGTCTTGTCACATCCTTTCCAGGTACACAGGACTCCTCCTTCTGGTCCAGCTTTTCCCACCTTCCCTGGTCTTCCTCGAGGACCCCACCTCCAATGTTTGCCTCATTCACAGGCTCTCAGGGTTCCCTGACACCTCCTTCCACGGCTCGGCTCTTGCACCTGACCCACCGTAGCCTGAGCAGAGGGACTTCCTGTGGCCAATGGTACTGAACACACAACCAGCGATTAACATGCCTGTGCTTCTGCCTGGAATGGAGTTCATTCCTTTTGTTCACATGGAGAACACCGATGTTTTCTTCAAGACCCTCTTCAAACCGTGTTTCTTCCCAAAACCTTCTCTTATCCCAGTAGCAAGGATCAACTTATCCATGTGCCTGAACCTTTCCCTCCATTGCCGGACACACCCGCTCTGCAGTGCGAATCCTGACACACGTGAGGAAATAGTGCTGACCCAGGAAGCCGTGCTCCGTGCGCAAGGTGCTCGCCGCGGCCAGTTCTCAGCAATTCTGTGGCCACTAGTGAAACTGGAGAGTCGGGGTGTGAGCGAAATTTTTTCCTACTAAGTTATTTTAATTAAAAGGATAGTCTGATCTGTTTATAAGTCTTTGCTTATGGGCCAAGAGCAGGCAAACATTGCAACCTCTGATAACAGATTCCACTTCAGAATCCCAGCTCTCAGGCTTGAGGCTGGAGAGGCCTCAGAAGGGTCCCCAGCTGCCGTCCTCGTTTCTCAAGTGAGGACAGTAAGGACCAAAGGCACCAAATGAGCTGTTCTAGGTCACACTAGGAACAGCTCTAGGAAGCTGAGTTCTAGCTCATGTATAAACTCTGGGCATCCAGCTTCGCAGAAGGTGGCTTCTGCGAGTGCACATGTAACAGGCCCCCTAGACCCGGAAAGTGTCGCATACACAAGGTGAGGCGTTCTGGCCACATGCCACAGGATGTGAGCTACCATCCAGCAGCCCTTACAGAGCTGGCATTTGCTGCTGGCACGAAGGCCAAATTCCAGTCTCTTATGATGCAGAAAGCACACATCTGAGAAGAAATAGACATTTCAGAGAGAAAGCTAATTCAGGACTTCTAAAAGGTGTTTTGCTTCACAGTAATTACATAGCTCCAGAGCCTTTGAACTTCTGCAGGGTCTTTCATCAGTTTATGTGCAGTAAGAGTGAACGGCTGCATATCCTCTGGGGTAGATATTATCACCACTCCCGCAGCTGGGCAACTGGAGACAGAGAGGAAGCGGCTTGGCAGCTGGGATGGAGGTGAGTGAGCCGATACCTGGATCTCAGTTATTCTGCCAAGGGCTCCTGGACAAAATTGTCCTCAGGGCTCCATCCACCTCCTCCACAAGCCCAGCTCCCAGCTTCCTCCAACTGGGCCCAGAGCCTCAGTGGGGCAGCAGCGTGCTTTGGAGTGGTGGAGGTTTTGGAGTGGTCCAGACGTAGGGGCAGGCCGATCCTGCCTGTTTCCCAGCTCTGGGATCTGACACATTTCTGCCCTGCACTAAGCCTTACCTGCTGCACTTGTGAAATGGAGCTAATAGTAAGTGTCTCAAATGAATGTTGTGGGGGTCATGCCAGGTAACTCAGCTAGGACAGTATCCTCACCTGGTAAGAACTCAGCCATGAACGCAATAACCGCTGTTTAGTAATGACAACAGCAAAACCACCACCTGCAATGCATGGCCTTCCTCCAGCCCAGCGAGCCCGCGGCCCCTTCCCATCTCACCGTCCACTCCACTCCAACGCTTTTCTGGAAGAGTCTTATGCTAGTGACACACCCGGCTACCTCCCTGGGGTGCTGCCGGGTGAACAGTTTACTCCATTACTTCATCTAAGATGAGGGACTGATGGGTAATCAGGCTGCAACGTGGCCCCAAAGCCCAGGAGCTCTGCCATCCATGAGGCCTTCCTACAGTAGCTAGAGGAGTGGACGAGGCCAAATCTGGGGTGCCTTGGTGGGCAGAGCACACGTTTTCCTGCTTGTCTGCAGAGGGCAGTGGGTGGGACTCTCCCAGCGGGGGCAGTGGGTGGGGTGACACACTCCTAGCGGGGGGTGGGGAGAATGGGGGGTGTGTAGGGTGGAACATTCCCAGTAGGAGGGGCAGAGCAGTGGGTGGGGTGGGACGTTCCAACTAGGAGGGGGCAGTGGGTGGGGTGGGACACTCCCAGTGGGGGCAGTGGTGCCCTCGTAGAGGGGTGGCAGTGGGTGGGGTGGCACGTTCCTAGAGGGGGTCAGTGTGTGAGGTGGGTCGCACCTGGGGGGCCAGTGGGTGGGGTGGGACATTCCTGCGGAGGGCAGTTGGTGGGTTTAGGTGGGACATTCGTAGCGGGGTAGGGGAGGCCATGTGTTGGGTGGGACCCTCCTGGGGAGGCAGTGGGTGGGGTGGGATATCTCTAGATGGGGGCAGTGGATGTGGCAGGACATTCCTGGGGGGGCAGTGGGTGGGGTGGGAGGCTCCTGGGGGGGCAGTGGATGGGGCGTGACTTTCTTGGGAGGGTCAGTGAGCAGGGTGGGAAGCTCCTGGGGGGGTACTGGATGGGGCAGGAGGCTCCTGGGAGAGTAGTGGGCGGAGTGGGAGGCTCCTGGGGGGGTAGTGGGTGGGGCGGGATGTTCTCAGTGGAGGGTGGTCTCAGTGGAGGGCGGCGGGTGGGGTGGGACATTTCCAGCGGGGCACAGTGTGTGGGGTGGGACGTTCCCGGCGGGAGGGCACTGGGCGGGGTGGGATGCTCCCAGCAGTCTTGCCAGGGATTCCATCTGTGTTTCTTGACAGAAGGAAAAGAAAAGCAACTGAGATGGTTTAAGTGACTTTGTACTTTCACCTCTTTCTATTTCACGGGGTCACAGGTCAGGCCTCCGCAGCTTGTCCCGGGGGTAGGTGGAGGGCTCAGCCTGTCCCGTCTCTTGGGGAGGGAACC
Source organism: Piliocolobus tephrosceles (assembly GCF_002776525.5). Taxonomy (NCBI): domain Eukaryota; kingdom Metazoa; phylum Chordata; class Mammalia; order Primates; family Cercopithecidae; genus Piliocolobus; species Piliocolobus tephrosceles. The sequence goes on from NC_045441.1 coordinate 144,475,738, forward strand.
TTTGATGGGAACGTGGGGCCCCAGTTCCTCTCCTGCAGCCCGTTGTGCCTCTCAGGCTTCCTGCAGCCTGGTCCTCCCTGGCCCCGAGCAGGGGGCCGCCCTTGCCACTTAGTGGGGAAGCAGCTTCCCTTCCTCTCCAGCCCCTTCTCATCGACCCTGGGGTCGATGCCAGAGAATCCACACCACGCAGGTCGCCCAGGACCCCTCTGCTGCCGCCGGCTGACGCCCTTAGAGTCTCGCAAACACCCTCCTCTGAAGTAGGGGCTCCCTGCTACGCTGCAGGAAGACGCTCCCCTTGGGGGTTCCTGCTCCTGGTGGCCTGGGACAGCTGTGCCTGAGCCAGAGTGGATGGAGGGGACCCTGAGCCGTCCTGGGACCCGCCAGGCCTGGAAGGGCCGTGGGGAGCACAGAGTAGACGCCTGCCCCACCCCTCCCCACATGGTCACTTTCTACGGAAGCCCAGCCGCGTGTCTGCAAGGAGCCCGGGCTCGGTAGTTCCAGCCTGGCTGGGAAAGTGTTGGGCCCGGCCCCGCGTGGACACACCCCAAGGAAGGACACATTCCCACTCCCAGAGGCCTTCATAGGGACAGACCCTCCAGCTCTGTGGCGCTGCCTGTCCTCCGAGGCCCGGCCCCTTCCAGGCGAGGCAGGAGTGCTCTCCTCTCCACCGGTCACCAGCCACTGCTCCAGGACTTTGTGGCCAGCTCTGTGTTCTCATCCTGCGTGAGGACAGCAGGCAGGGACAGAAATGATGCTTGGACGTTATGGTGGCCAAATCCCAGCGTGGCAGGTCCTTCTGAGATGCCTGCCTGCCAAGGCCTGCAGGGCCACACAGATCCAACAACACCCTTCCTTGAGGGGCTTACGGGAGAGGTAGGGAGGTGGCCCCTAGCTTGCCCTAATGTAACCCTCAGCAATATCCATTTCAAGGCTTAACTACTGAGAGCCTGAGCCCTGGAATCAGTTAGACTGCGGGAGGTAAACCCCACCTTCCTCTCAGAGGGCGTCCTCAGTTGGGTCCGTCCACTTTGCTGAGCCCGGGCTTCCTGATCTGTGATATGGGAGATGGCTGGTGCACAACTCATCGCTCACTGTGAGGACTCAGCCTAGAAGCAGATGTGCGCAGTGCCTAGAGCGTAGCAAGGCCTAGGCTAAGTCCCTGCATTTCACACTCAGTCGTGCACATGTTCATTGCTGCACCCGTGGCTCACCTGCAAGGGCCCTTCTTGCCTACTCCACCACTTCCAGGCCATTTTCTTAGATCATCATCCTTCTTAAAGCTGAAAAGAGGCCAGGCACAGTGGCTCACGCTTGTAATCCCAGCACTTTGGGAGGCCAAGGCAGGGGGGATTACCTGAGGCCGAGAGTTCGAGACCTGCCTGACCAACATGAAGAAACCCCGTCTCTACTAAAAATACAAAATTAGCCAGGGGTGGTGGAGCATGCCTGTAATCCCAGCTACTCAGGAGGCTGAAAAGAAATATCCCTCCCCGGACACTGTCTCTGCCTTCCCGGGTCCCAGCATGCTCCCTCTGCTGTGAACTCCTAGATCACCTACCGCTTGGGATCTTGGTGTGGCCCCTCAGATGCAGCCTCCTGGTGAGAGCTGTGTGCTCCTCTCTATTGTAGGCCGACACCATCCTCAGATAACCAAGGGCAGCTTCCAGCACAAGCTGCATGTGACATCGAGATTTCCTAATAGCCACGTTGTTGAAAGTAAAAAAAAAAAAAAAAAAAAAAGGTGCAATTCATTTTAATACTATACGTTTTAAACTGAACAACCCAAAAGATTAGGTTTCAGTATAGAATCAACGTCAAGAATTCTCCGTGGTAGGGTCACATTCTTTTCCTTTTACTAAGTCTTCAAAACCTAGAACGGCACATCCCAGTTTGGGCTGGCTGCCTTTCCAGGACTCAGGGACGACGGAGGCGGATGGCAGCCACACTGGGTGCAGCTCGAGACCAGAGTGTTCTTGGGAAAGACAAAAATGAACTTTCACAGGATAATCTCACGTAGGACCTGCAAGCACTTTTATGAAAATGGGACCGAGTACTCAGTAAGTTCTTTGTCATACTTTGTCATGATGCATACCAATTTGCGGCTGCCCTTTTCCTATTTTAGGTATCATATTTCTGGCACTGATTTTTCAGGCATGCCATTAAAAATCAGGTATGCATCAAATCCCTGTGTCTGCCCTGTCTGCTTCAGATAGTCCTGCCTTGGCTCCCAGGAACTTAAAGACTTGCTCCACCATTGGCCTTTTCCACGATACATGCAATAGTTTCCTGAGCTTTTAAAACACCGGAGCTGCCACTCAGTCCACACATGTTATCCAAGTGTGCAAGAGACCACAGGGAATGCCAAACTGGAGATTGCTTCTTCTGCCCAGGAGTTTATTTGAGCCAGATGGATGCCCACTCATTCCAGCAAACTGTGTATCATTTCCAAGTGACAAAGTTTCTACCTGCTCTTCTTTAAACTCTGGAGCATTTTAAAGCAGTCCAAGGAGCATAGCAGAGGCCTTTCTCAGTGGAATGTACAAACACGTTTTGTAGAAGAGGCTGGTGAGCAAATGAACCTCAGCATCTTTCAGTTCCATGTTAGTTTATTTTAAGTCTTAAAGAAAGACACAACAAACTGGATTTTCAGGTCTCCTAAGGGGATTTCAAAGGCAAAAATCCTGAATTGCTCCACAGAGTAGATGTCTGGTTGAGTTGTAAATTATTGGTTATACCAGAGGCATTAGAACACATCATAAACTCATGTCAAAAAATAATATCGCACCAAGGAAGACTCTGATATTAGGAACATTAAATAATCCACAGCTACGAATGCTTTGGTTCTTCCCTATTGATATGTACGTTTGCACCTCTTAAGTATTGTCAACATGTTCCTTCGGTGAACATCATTTAGACTCATGCTCTTTGATAATGTTTTCAAAAACGCACAGGTCCTTCTTTAACAACACCGGATATTGCTGTGTTTGATTGCTGTCTGAAAGCTTAAGGCATTTTTATCATGAAAGAGTTATGATTTCAAAAATCCCCCAAATTATAAATAGAGCATCCCACCTCCTGCTTTGCCCCAGAAGGTGAGGCAGCTGCTTCACCTCAACACACCCCCCCAGAGCAGCCCCCACCAGGCCTAGTGGACTGCATTGCCAGGGTGGAGAAAGGCGGACATATTTTAGGATGAAAGTTATGGAATAAGGTGGTCCATGTTGACCAGCAAAGAGAAAGCCTGTACCTGGCAGACCCAAGCACACAGCCACCTGAAAGGTGCTCTCGGTCACAAAGGAGTGATCCTGCAGGCTCAGCACACTGTTGGGAATATCCCTCCCGTCCTCCTGCTCCCTGAGTGAAGGCTTGCTGAGCAAATGTCTGATGAGCCCGTAGCTCTCTAGGAGGGAGGTGACCTGGGCACCTAGGAAGGGACTCAACTCCCTTTCATCATTGATATTGAATTGGTTCTTGGCTCATTCATTCCCTAAAGTTCATCTAGACCTGGGATGTGTTACCCAGAGTTCTGCAGCTTGCCAAGGTGAGAGAACAAGGCCTGTCTCTCAGTCTCTTCCCCAAGAGCCAGGCTGTCCCCACAGTGATTGTCCTGGCCTGAACTGTCAAAAGTAGACTATAGCCTTTGGAATTTCCTTGGTTCTCCAAGATAGGTGTGAGACTGAGTGAGACATCAAGATCAACGGGACAGTCGGGCCTCCGAGAGGGCAAGGGCAACCTGGAGGAGACAGGCACTGCAGGGCTGAGCCTGGAGGAAGTGAGAGAGGGAAAGGCGAAGAGGATGGAAAGTGAGCAGTGAAAAGCCTTGAAGCTGCTGCCATGTCTCCTCTGGGAGGCCCGACTGTCCCGTGCTGCCGGCCCAACACCCTCCATCCCTCGGAGCTGAGGCTGGGCCAGGCCAGTCCACTTTGTGTTGTCCTAGACCAGCACGGTGGTGGCTCTGAATGCCAGTGCCCTGCAGAGACAGGGCCAGCCCGGCTTTTGGATTTGAGGAAACAGCAGAGTTCTGGCTTTGCTCTGTCCAGGTCCTGATGCCCCTTTCACAGGACACATGGCTCGAGGCTACCAGCCCCTCGCTCTGGACCTTCAGTTTCCTCTCTCTCTCTCTTTCATTTTTATGTGTGTGTCTGTGTATTGAGCGTGCATGTGGGCATGCAAGTGTGTGTCCAGTCCCGAGGGGGCAACCCCACCTCTGCTGGGGGCAGCTCTGTCCCCAGCCCTCAGGAGTGCCTGGCTCATGTGAAAGGCTCAGGGTGCATGTGCTGAACGGGTGACAGCTGCTGGGTGGTTCTCTACCGTGAAGGGTGAGGCCGGGGCTCCTGCATAACACAGTCGGCTGACAGTTTCTCCGAGGCATGCGGGATCCCAGGGCCTTCAATGTGGTGGACACTCCATAAACCTCGTCACGGACCAGCGAGCCTGTGAGGTGTTGACTCCAAGGTGTATCCCTGCCTCAGCTCGTTTTTCCTGCACTGCTGCTGAAGACACTCGCACTGCTGTTCAGCTTCCAGAGGACCCCAGGCTCAGGTCTTCCTACAGCCGTCCATGCTGAGCCCAATACCCCAGAGCTGCATGGTCGGCCGCAAGGGCTGTTTCCAGAGGGCCCTTCTGCCAGGGATTCTCTGCTCCTGCCAGAATCCTGACAGCGTGCACCTGCCAGCCCCGGGAAGGGGCTGAGATGTCAGCAGAACACCCCCAGTGCACGGCCAGCTTTGAGTTTGTTGGAACATGGAGGTAGAACCAGAGAGGGCTGGCAGAGAAAGGAGCTACAGAGTAGCAACGGGCAGAGGCCAGGACGCCTGTGAGGGGGCAGGGTTCCCAGCCAGCCCAGCCGGGCAGCACAGCACAGGGAGCAGAGGGAGATCAGGACAGAACACCTGAGGCATGGCCCACACCACTCTGGATGGCCAGCTCACAGGTCAGGGGGCAGAACCCAGGCTCTCTGGCATGACGAACAGGAGTTTACAGAAATCGGAGAAGAATGGGGGCATGAGCAAACCCATCAGGCGGGCCTTGGCCACGCTGTCCTGGAGGCCGTGGGGCCTGGGGCCCCAAGACGCTGCCCAGACCAGACAGGCTATATCGGCCATCATGGACGTGGCTAAATTCCCTTTCTTGGCATTGAAGGGAAGAAATAATCCCTCAAACCACAGTGAAATCTTGAATACCCAAGAAACACCCTCAGTAGTTCTCTACCTACCAAAGCACATTTCCCTGAGGTGGGTGGGTGTGGAGAGAGTCAGGGCTGGCTTAGGGCGTCCCTTCTACATAGAAGCTGGGCCCAGCTCTGGCTCCAGTGGTGCAGGAGCCCTGGGTGCTCAGATGGAAGGGCCTGAGCTGAGTGCTGGGCAGCAGATCTTTCATCCGCTCCTCTCAACAGCCCTGCCCCTTGGGACCACATCCCACACAGCCCTAGAGACAGGAACTGGAGACCAGCTACAGCTACTCGGCGAGCCCTGAGCCCGAGCTGTGGCAGGCCTTTCCTAGTCCACTTGGCACCGCTCTTTGAACCAGCTGAGGCCTTGAACGTCCTCACTGCAGAGGCATCGGAGGGAGCGTAGCTATGGGGATGCGGGTGACCCTCCTGTGCCTCCGCACCTACAGAACTCCATTCCTGCATGGTTCTCAGCCCCTGAATGACTGCTGCCCCCAGCCCCTGCCCTCTAATCTCACACACACACTCTATTGCCCGAGGTAGGCAGTGCTGGGTCCCCGCCATAACCCCTGTCTATCAGGCTTCGTCCTGTTTCCCCGTTCCCATTCCTTTTGTTGGCTGTGTCTGGTGGGCCCAAGGGGAGAGGCGGTAGAAATCCTGCATGGCTGAGAGTTTCTGGGTCCACAGTGGGTGGCCTGCTGTTCCCCGAAGTTTCAACTTTCACTCACACAGACTCAAGTAAATATTGTACATCATGGCAAATGAATGGGTATCCCACTGAGGCCTAGTAAGTCAGTTTTGCCAAACCGCCACCCTCCCAACAAAAGTCAATTGTTGCCCAGTTTCAGGGCTCTAGTCCAGGGACTGGATGGTGTGTTCTCTAAAGGGCCAGATAGAAATGCTTAAGGCAGTAGAGGCCGTATGGTCTCCATCAACTCTGCATGGTGGCATGGAGATAATGTGTAAGTGAATGAGTGTGGCTGTGTTCCAATAAAACTTTATTTACAAAGATAGATGTGGGGCCGGATGCAGCCTTCAGGCTGTCGTTTGCTGACTATATGTTCTTTCCTACATCTGGTCAACATGGGGTGTGTCCAGAACCTCCAAGGTCACTTACCCCACCCCTTCCTTTCACAGAGAAATGAAGTCATCTTCCCATGCCACATGAGTCTGTGAATAGCTGAGCTGGGTCTGGGATCCCTGTCCACACCTCTGCTTGGTCACTTTATCCTTTCCTCCTCTTGCCATTGGTGAGCTCACTCCCAAGATTGTCAGAGTGGCTGTGTCCCAATGGCCTGGGTTAAGGGATAAAGGACGTGTGTGTCACCCTGGAGTGGCCCTGGCCTGCATTCTGGCTGGAAGGTCCTCACTGCACACCCTCCCTACAGGCTCAGAGTGTGCCGTGGCAGCAGAGTCATAAGGTGTAGCCCAGACCCCAAGTCCCTCAGAAGGTGGCTGCGTTTGGAAATGGGGTCTTGACAGAGGGAATCAATGAAGTCACTAGGGTGGCCCTCGTTCAATGTGGCTGATGAGGAGAGGATATCAGGACGCAGACTCACACAGAGGCCATGTGAGGACGCAGGGAGGAGACGGCCAAGGAGAGAGGCCCCCGGAGGAACCAAACCTGCCAACATCTTGATCTTGGGCTTTCAGGCTCCAGAACTGTGAGAAATAAATTTCTGTTGTTCGAGTCTCAGCCTGTGCACTTTGTTATGGCAGCCTCAGGGGGACTCACCGCGTGTCTGCAGGAAGGGATTGCAAGGGCGACGTTCCTAAGAGGAAGTGAGACCCAAGTCTCCACCTCACTGGCTAGGACGTCACCTTGGCTCTTCCTCGGGCCGCAGTCTTCACACCCTGCCTCTGCAAGCTGCACTGGGAAGTCCATTTCGTGTTCAACCACATGGGGTCAGAGGCTGGAGACCGAAGGCTGAGGGTAGTGTTAAGGGGCCTGCAGAGCTGTGGTCAGGAGGAGGGGGCCTCGAAGGAGGTGGGTCGTCTCCACAGTTTGGGAGCCATAGAAATGCTCAAAGGCGAAGGTGTCTGGAAGGCCCTTCCTGAGGTTGAATCCTCTCAAAGCAAGAGTGGTCCCACATCAGGACTGCGGAGGGCTCCAGGAAATTCTGGCCTCACGGCAGTCCAACGGCAACAATCCTCGTTTATTGAACAGAGCAGGAAATACTTCAGGCTTCCTGGAAGAGAGCTACTAAATTAAAATAAGTGGCCGGAATGTCCTTGAAGACTTTAATCTTTCCAATTTTTTCCTGTATCTTCTAAGATTATTTTCATTGGGAAAAGAGTCGGGAGTGACACCAGTTGGCAGGGATTTCTTTTCCCCACCCCAAGAGACACAGACCCAGATTGACAATGTCTCTTTAAGAGTCCAACCCCAAATTTTGCTCTCGTGGTTTTCAAAATAAAAACATGTGATCAGTCCTTTTTATTGAAAAGAAATTTTTTAGGAAGACTAAGAAATATTGCACTCGATTAGGTCTGTCTCTGCCCAGAATTGGAAGACAAATGGTAAAACAAATTATTTTCCCCTACAGAAAAAACATTGCCAGAGGGAGAAAAATAAAATGATTTGACAGGTGCAAGGAGCCCCGAGGTGTGGGCTGGTGAGGCTCATCCCCGTGATGCAGTGCAGACCTGAGAATGAATAAAAATCTTTCCCGAGCACTCCAGGATGCTCTGTGTACGCGTGTCAGAGACAATGCGGACCGGCTCGAGGGGCCTCCGCGTCGTGGCCTCGTGCCAGCCTCCCCACAGCTGTGTGGTGCATAAGAATCACAGCAGCTGTATTTAAACTAGAAATTAAATCTCCTTTTATTTAATGTGCACAGTCTTTTTAGTTATCAAAAGGAAACATTAGCAATTAGGGAATGTGTATCTCGTGGATGGCGTTGGATTTGCTGTTTTTGTTTTGGATGTCTATGATGTCTAATTCTAAGGCAGGATGACGGCGGCGGCCAGGTCTCTTGAAAGAGGGAGCTTTTCACTACCTTTTCCTTTGTCAGCAGACAGGGAGTTTCAGACATGCCCTTCTCCCCACTTTGGGAGAGGGCTGGGGAACCACAGGACTTTTATTCTTTATTGCATTTGGTTTTGATTTGAATGCTGAAGTCGGGGAAGAGCGAGAAGTGGGGAGGGAAGAGGAGAGAAGAAAGAAGGGGAACGTGAGGAGACGGAAGAGAAGAAAAGAGAAAAGTAGTTGGGTGATGAGTGCACCAAAGTCTCAGAGATCACCACTAAAAACTTATTCATGTAGCCAAACAACCCGTTGCCCAAAAACCTATTGAAATAAAACATTTAAAATGTAAAATAAAAATAAAAAAAAGGAAAAGAGAAAAGAGAGGAAGAGGAAGAAGAAAAGCAGGAGAACGTACACGCTACACACTCAGACACACCGAGGCCGAGAAGATCCACGCTTACACTGCGTGGAGACGGGGAAGGAGCAGGCCTCTCTGGGGACATCTCTGCAGCCCCTGCAGGCCGTCCTGCTCCGGAGGGTGCCTGTTCCGCATGAGCCTGTGGTGAGAGGGCGGGAGGAAGACAGCGCTGCTCTGCTGAGCTTCCGCATATCCTCCCCACCAGCCAGGCCCGAGTCAGTGCGGCAGGGAGAGGCGGGATGGCGAGCGAGGAAGGGAGGGCGCGGGAGTGAAGGCAGAGGAAGGAGAGGGGAGATGAAGGTGGGGAGGGAAAACTGGGGTTGCAGGGTCTTCTTGGAAGGTGAACTTGGAATTCTCAAAAAGAAAACTAAAGGGGCACCTTCCTTCCTCGCTGTCTGTTGAAATCTGGCCCCTGATGTTGCTGATGACGGCAGGAGCACGTCGTGGACCCGAGGCAGCCACAGGCTTTCCTGATGATTCCTGATAAAGGCAATAATTTCTTCCACAGCATCTCCCTTTGCACAAAGGTGTGCTCAGTGCATTCGTTAATGGACCTTTATAAAAACCTCGTGGCAAGACAGCTCTGGCCTCCACTCAGTGCAGGAGGAATCCAGGCCCAGGCCCAGTCCTCCTCAGGGCCATGGAGGCACTGTAGGCCTTTCAGCAGGAAAACTGATACAGATGGTTCTCGTAAAGTCAATGTAGGCCCTGAGGTTATTCACAGAGAGGCCGCTGCACCCTTTGGCGTCGTTGGAGCCCAGAGTCAGGGCCCTCGCCAGGAACAAGAACCACAGAGAGGCCGGGGCAGCAGGGAGGGTGGGGGGAGAAGTGGCACAGGCTCCTTTCTCCACCACCCTGCAGGTTTCCACCTGTGCCTCCTATTGGCCAAAGCTACAGAGAAGCTGGAGGTCAAAGGCATCCGGGAAAAAGTAGGGCCCTGTTGTGTAGCCCACAGTGGAAAACGGGGACCACGGATCTGAGAGCAACAGGAAGCTGCTTGGGGCATAGAGGTGCAGAGATGGGGAGGTGGATGTTGCCCAGAGCTCCCAGCTGGCAGATCAAAGGCTCTCCAGCTTGCATGACGTGTCTCCAGTGTGTTTTCTAGTCCTGGCGAGGGACTCTGGCATTGTCAGTACCAGAAGAGACAGGAAGCCTCCCAGCCCCGCTTGGGCAGGTGGAGTAGCTCCAGCCCCATAGGAGCAGAACGTTCTTGAGACACATCAGAGACAGCACAAGCTGTTCCTGGGGGCCTGCAGGGTCGCTGGGGAGGAGGGCAGCCCAGAGGTGGGCATGGGAACTGCCCTTCCTGTTGTCGTGAGCTTTGCTGGCTCCCAAATGAAACCTCCAACGCCCTAGGACGCCAGGACCTTTCCCCGAGTGATGGAGAAACCTGGCCAGAGGTGACATGCAGGCGAGGATGGCTTTAAGGCCGCAGGTGTCAACTTTTTGAAGTGGAGACCACCTGACGATGGTGCATACTAATTTCAGTGATGTTCTCATTGGTAGTAAGTCTCGCAGAATTGCCCTCACAAGACTGTCCTCAGAGACACTGTTTACAGCCATGAGCCACAGTTCATCCCAAATAAAGTCACCCAACTCATCCCCCAGCCATGTTCCTCAGTGATTTTGACTATTTCCAAACATCACACCTAGACTTAAAAGATCAATACTTGCTGCTGTGGAAATATTCAAAGGCTGTGCTGTACACACCGAAGCCGTGCTGTGAAAGGACTCCGCAAAGTATTGTGAGCTTGAATTTGAGACAGCTCAAATTCAAAAGAGACGGCGGGTTCTCAGCAGACCTTTCCCGAGGGATGTGCTACATGCGTCGTTGTCATCACAGTCTCACCTCGCTGCGCAGACCTGTGGAACCAGCCGCCCTGGGGTTGCTGTGAGCCCCTGAACTCATCTAAATGACCGGGAGATGCCGAGGCTCAGGCAGGCAACCCAGTGTGCTCAGGAGACCCTCCTGGGGAGGCAACAACTCTATTTAGTTTTGGAAGATGTCCACGCCAGGTGAAGACAAGGGGAGGAGAAAACTGACGGAGAAGCACATAGAAGGGCCAGATGTGTGCAAGAGGCCTGTGGTGGAAAGCACAAGGTGATTCGAGACGCCCACGGTAGAGGGGGAATCGGGTGAGAGAAATCAAGAATTGTGATGTGTGCCATAACAGTTCTTGACTTCTCTAACCTGATTCCCTCTCTGCCCTGGCCATTCTTAGAATAAAAGTTGATGACAATAAGATATAAAATAAAATAATTAAAAATAGTAAAATAAAATAAATGAACTGTTACTCAAATCTGAGAACCGTGGGCTGCTATGGGAAGGTCGTTAGCAGGGGTGATGGGACCGATCTTTCCCTGCAATGAGCAGCCTCAGGGAGGAGGGTGGGAGCCAGGGCAGCCCCGCAGAGGCAGCCTGCAGAGGAGCCTGCTCACCTGCACAGGTGGGAACACCCGGGGGCTGACAGTCCCCAAAGGGGAGGGTGGTGGGTGGACAAATTCTTCAGGAAACCCCTCGACCTTCTGTTACCTGCCCTGCCCACCTCCCCTTCCCTGTATCAGAGGCACTTTTCAATACTTGGGAATCTGTGGCACTTCACCCCTCTTCCTGTCACCAGCATGGCTCTTTGAGGAGGGAGCCAGCTTTCTTCCCCAGGTGACCTGCCTCAGCCAGAGGGCCCAGGCCCTGCCAGGCAGAAAAGAGGCAGTGTCTGGAGAAATGAGGAGAAACAGGAAGCACGAAAGCACAAAATGCATGCAGCACTGCCTTCACAGGCTCCACTGAGACCCCTCCAGCCTGTGGCCGGCTCCTTGCTCTGCACCAAGACACCCTCCAGCCCACGGCCAGCTCCTTGCTCTGGAAAAAAGCACCACATTATGAGACTGACTCCTGCCACCGGAGTGCCCTAACATGCCAGGGTTGGAGCTCAGAGGATGAAATACTTTGACCATGGCCGGACGATTGACTCAAAGCATCTAGTAATATGACCATCCTTGGATTCTTTCAGAGCAGATGCCCACACAGCACCTTGTTTTCTGAGTTGACTGAAATGTCGGTGTCCCCGTTGGTGGCGTTTGCACGTGAAGACACAGAAACAAAAGAATCTCCAGCTCATCTGCTCCACTTCATGCCAATCAGCCACCTTCAATCACACAGATAAGACCTGGTTTGGGGGCTTAGATCCCATAAGGCATTCAATTAATGTGATGTCAGCATCAACAGGACATTAGTGCCATGGAACCAAAGCTTTACTGGATTTCCAGGCTTCTCCCATCCAGGTATGAGCAGCAACACGCAGGAGGATGAGAGTCCAAGGAAAAGGACAGAGTCAGAGCAGCTGCCATTCATGCTTCAGGATTCAGGAGCAAATGTTGCTTTTAGAGCCAGAAGGTGGGAAGACAGTGGTTACAGAGAAGCAGACGCAAACCTCACGTGCACATGCTCAGCCTCAGCGCTCCCTGTTCCCTGCTGACCACATGTTAGAGGGAAAGCCTGCACAGCCTCCTGAAGACCCACACCCGGAGCGCCCAGTGCTCTTCCCCTTTCCCAGTTTTTATGCATCTGGTTGTTGATGGAGTCATTACGTTCTTCTGCCTTAGCAAGGGCAAGACCTAAAGTCTGGCTCATTCAGTCCCCCTAAATGTGTCTGACTTTAAGAGAAAATCACTCCTCGTGATGATGGGTGAACTTTCTGGAAGTGAAAAACGATGCATATTCTTCTGTCTCCCCACTCCCTCACCACTCCAGATATCCAGCAGAAACACCCGAAAGCCGGTCCTAATTGAGTCATTTTCTGAATGCTAGCCTTGGAGAGGCTGGGTGAAAAGCAGGCCAAGTGGAATGTGAACTGTGTCATTAGTGGGAATGACAGCTCTCCTGGAAGGCGTGATGGAGATGCGTTCAGTGTGCAGCTGAAGATGTGTCATTTGCTGCAGGTCTACATTATGCTTGGCCTTTAGACTATTGGGTAGCAAGTTGAGATTGAGAGGAGTTAAAATACAAGGGAAGGCTAACATAGAAATAGCCATCATTTAAATACAGACTCTGAAACATTTTAAAGGAACTATCACAGTGGACCTGACCTTCGGATTTAAAATCACCTTTAAAAAAATGCAGGTATTGGCTATAAAAGAAGAATAATGTAAGGTGATTTTCTCTCTCTCCCTTTTTACCTGCTTTCTACATATCACCATCAATAAAAGCTTACTGAATATCTAAAACTCCCAATAGAGACAGGTAAAGTCACTGGGTTATAAAGAAATAATTTGTACACATGGCAGTTGCATGGAACTTTGCAGGGGTTGCAGGAAGCTTTGTAAAGAAATAAGCTTCATGGGACCCAAGGTCTGCTTAGTTTTAAGACATGTGAAGCCTTTGACATGAGGGGCACTCCTGTTTCCACTTCTTTGCCTATGAGGTGGTATGTGAGGTGGCTTTTTAAATTCCCTTTTACAGCCTTGGGAACTAAGGCCTAAGGTCACACTATTAGAACAGATAATGTCAGCCCTGGAAATAAACCCTCTCAGTTTGGGTTGAGCATTCTGTCTGCCACACAACCTGTCACACATAAACATGCATCATGGTTTAAGAAATGGCTTATGAAGTTGGTTATGACATTTTTCTTCTAAGAAGTTTCCCACTGCAAACACTAAGCTTACTTTGAGACAAAGGACATTAAATTCCCTGTCTTTTTTGTGCCAAGTAGTTATAATTTCATCTTAACTGACTCCAGGTCATATTTTGATTACAAAACTAGGAAGCACTAACAAATTACCATATAGGAGGGGAATCAGGATTTGACAAATGTGTGATATTAATGTTATTTAAACTGTTTCAGGACATAGAAAACTCATTTTATGAAAACAGCATGACTTTTAATACAAAAACCTATTAATGATAAAAACAATATAAAAATAGACTAATCTCACTTTAAAATATGTGCCAAAGTTATAACATAATATTAGCACTATATTAAGAAAATAACACACCATGACCAAGCAGAATGCAAGACTATGTCAACATAAAAAAAGGCAATCAATATACCATTACCTCAACAAATTAGTCACATCAATAGATACTTAAAAGGTATTTGAAAAATACAGCCATAATTTCTAATGAAAACTCTATGTAAGATACAAAAAAGGAAAAAACATAAATATCAATTATTTAACAGAAACCAAAAGCAAATGTTACAATACTAAATGTCAAACGACAAAATATTGAAATAATTGAAATTGAAATCCAGAGCTAGAAGATTTGTGTATAATAGCATTACACTTTAACATTATCTTAGAGATTTTTAGTGAATTCATTAAGACAAGAAAGTGACTTAACTTGTATAGTCATTGGGAAAAGTAGAAATGAAGTCATATCTGGTTGCTGAATTTGCTGAAGATTGATTGTATACTGGAATCCCAAAGAAGGTGAATTGAAACAAAAACTACTAGAATTAATTTGAAAGCTTGGTAAGTTGGCATACATATGTTAATCATACAAAGAGAAAAGTTCTGTAGTTTTTTGGAGGGAGCAGTGGGGACGATACGGCAGCATATATTAAAATTAAAAACACATTCACTCTTTGACCCAGAGATTCTTCCTTGAGAACCTCTCACAGAAGAAAGACTTTGTCAAGTCAGGACATATATTCTAGAATGTTTATTGCAATATTCTCCACTGCAGAAAAAAAAATCCAGGAAGAAAGAGAATGTCTGTCAATAGCGAATTGTTGGCTGGGTGCAGTGGCTCACACCTGTAACCCCAGCACTGTGTGAGGCCAAGGTGGGAAGATCATTTGAGACCAGGAGTTGGAGACCAGCCTGGGCAACGTAGTGAGACCCCGTCTCTACAAGAATAATGAAGGAATTGTCAAATTAATGATGGCGCCCACCCTATGGAATAGAAAGCAACAATTAAATGTAATAAATCAGAGGTAAACAGAGTCACTTGGTGAGATCTCCATACAGAGTCACTGAGTGAAGCAGGAAAGTGTCTAACGTAATCCAGTCTTTGCACAACAATGATGGCTTGTCTGATGCAGTCATCAGAGTACAGCATGAGGGTTGGAAGGGAGCCTACCTGGTTGTTACCATAGTTACTGAAGGATAGTGAAGCATGATGAGTAGAGGCAAATGAGGAGGAGTCAAGCTTAAAACGAAAAAGGAAAAGAACCCACTATAAAGAAAAAGAACATACCAGAGAATCACATTTTTGCATTCACAAAATTATTTATTGCACATATGAGCATATGGGTGTGATTCAATAGAAATTAAATTTAAAAGTTAACATTATCTTAGAGATTTTTAGTGAATTCAATAAGACAAGAAAGTGAATTAACTTGTATAGACACTGGGAAAAGTAGAAATGAAGTCATATCTGACAATGACCTACTCCAAATTGATATTCCATCTCCAGTTGGATGTCCAATAGCAAATCTGTTTGAAACAAAACATGCCAAAAATGGAATCCTTTATTTTTCATGTGAACATGCTCTTCTCAAAGCTGGTACCATCCCAGTAATGGGCAACACCTTCCATCCACTGGCTGAAGCCAGAACTCTAGGAGTCATTCTTACGTTCACGCTTTCCTTCACACCCCACATCCAGCAACTTTGTGAACTGTCTTGCCAAGACTTACCTATTTTTCTGCTTCTCTCCCTTTTTATTGCTGCAACCACCCCGATCTTCCTGTGCTGTTACAGTAGCTTCCTATATGGTTTTCAGCTTCTAAATATCCCCTGTGATAAGCCATTCTCCACACAGGATTCAGAATAGCCTTTTAAAACTGTAGATAGGATTGTGTTTTTCATTTACTTTACCATTGGATTTGTTCACACTATACAGATTTTTTGGTTTTTGTTTCAGATAATTTTATTGAAGTATCACATACATACCTAAAATGCACAAATTTCAATTGTACAGCTCAGCAATTTTTTGCCAAGCTATTACATCTGTGTAACCCGGATCTAGATGTAGGCTGTTACAACATCCCTCTTTCAAGATGCAATCCCACTGTCTTCCTCGTTGCATCATTTCCATTAAAACGTCAGTGATTTCTAATCTTATTGTTTATTTGATAGCAATACTTATTTTCTCTGCCTTCTATTAAGAGTTATTTTTGTCCCAATTTTTCAGCAGTTTAACTCTGATGTACAGAATGTGACTGTCTTTATTTTTTTCTTGCTAATATTTTTTAGGGCTTCATGAATCTGTGAGTTGTTGCCATCCATCAATTTTGGAAAATTCTTGGCCAATCTCTCTTCAAATACTGCTTATTCCCCTAATCTCTCTTTTTTATCCTTCTTAGTGTCTAGTTACTCACACATTAGATCTTTTTGTCGCCTCTGTGGCAGCCATGGTGGTGTGCTTCTTGGATCTCCTTTCAAAAGAAGGACTTGCAATTCATCCAAAATGAATGCATTTAGTTGACAGGCCCTAGTTCAATGTCTCCAGGATCCACTTCAGCTTTCAGTCCACCATCACACTCTTCCTTCCCAGTCCTCTGCAAATGACTGGCCATTTCCACCTAATGCAGGATTCCTCTACAGGGAAATCTTTGCTCTTGTGCTGCCTTTAGGGTTGGCCAAGATTTTGTCAGGTCTGCAGCTCTCCCTGTTCAAATCCTTCTTATTCCCGCCCCACTTAATTTTATGGGATTCATATATGCATCCTGGCCCTATTCTGCTTCCTCTATCTTTTGTGTTTCATGGGAATCATCCTCAAAACAATTGTGTACACTCCCAATTGTGTTTCAGTGTCTGTTTAGCCCTAAGCCTAACCCTAAACCTAAGGATACAATGCTTTGTATTAATAATTGTCAAATTTTCTGAGGAGAAATAGTGGTGGCAAATGTTGGGCTCACCTCAATTTTAGTTTATCTCTTTAAGGCTAGTCAAGCGAAGCTGTGGGAGTGGAGAAGGAACAAATAAATCCGTAGCTGGCTGTGATCAATTAGGTGTAAACACCACTGTACTCAGACCAGCTAAGTGCTCACCTCGATTTTATGTGGATTCTTTAAGGATGTTGGCTCTTTAGCCTTGCCTATCTTAACTATTTCTTGATGCCTGCACACAGATGTTTTGTGTGTGCATATTGTATAGTTGTCCTTAGTGGGAGGATAGCCTAAAACCAGCTATTCCACCATAGCTAGAAGTGAAAATCCTTTCCACCAAGGCTTGAGACCTCTTCTTGTTAACTCTGAGTTGGTATTCAGCAGCCCATCTTAGGAGCTCCCTCTTAAATTGATGTAGGAATTTTAAAAAGGGATGTCCTTGTAGCCTATGATAGTTGAAGAAATCTTTAAGTAGAAGGTGGAACTTCCTTCCCAAAGGGAAGCCTTGGATCAAATACCACTATATTAATTTATTTTAGAACTCATATTCCTCATCCATAAAGTTCTTTTCCCTAAATTCCAAGGATCTCTTTCTCTACTGAACTTTCACTCATTGATTCATTTTATGGTCTGAATAATTTTGTCTCCCCAAAATTCCTAAGTTGACACCTAATCACCAATGTGATGGTGTTAGGAGATGGAGCCTTCGAGAGAAGATTAGGTCATGAGGGTGGGGCCCTCATGAATGTGATTAGTGCCTTTATAAAGACTCCATGGAGATTCCTCACCCCTGCTGTCATGTAAGGACACAGGGAGAAGGTGCTGTCTATGAGCCAGAAAGCAGGCCCTCACCAGACACCACATCTGCCCTGACCTTGGACATCCAAGCCTCCAGAACTGTGAAAAATAAATTTCTGTTGCTTATAAGCTACACAACTAACAGTATTTTGTTATAGCTGCCCCAATAGACTAAGACACTCTGGAAATATTTACTGAGTATCTACACTGGCTTGGACTCTCCACTGGGAAAGACATAAACCTCATGAGTGGGTTCCTGCCTTGAGTAGCTCACAGTCTAGTGAAGAAAACATAAAGATTGACATCATAACACACAAAGTCCTGGAACAGAGTTGGGATCACCAATGCATTGGCTACTGGTGCAGTGGGATGGAGTTGAGGAATTTGAGGAAACTTTGGACTACTTAACTGCAGTACCAATAGCGTGGCTTGGTACTGTTTACCATGAATATTCCAAATATAAGTTGGAGATCACACAAGAAGTGGGAGCATCCTACACTGTCTACAGTAAGCCAATCAGCATAGCACAACTCCACTCAACACACGAGTGTCATGTGTGTGTCTGAGCCTGAAGTCCTCCATGTCACTCTACGCGTGTGACTCCGGGCAGCAGGCTGCCCAGCGGTGGGCACTGAGCCCTGGGATACCCTCCAGCAACGCTGCAGTCCCCAGGGGATGCTGGGCTTTGACAAGGCAACATCAGCAACATCTGAAACTTGATCTTTATAAAACAGACTCTTTCGCTCGTAATTCCCCTTTAAAGGAGATGCACCGATAGTTAAACCAGGGAGATCAGCATTCTCTTCTTTTATCCCGGAATTCATTGTTCTTCAGATAAAAAGAAATGGGCCACTGAATATGAGCAGAATTGCTTCCCATAGTACGATTGTGAGCAGAGTCCAGTCAGACTGCCTGGAGTGGGTTCCAGACTCTACCACTTCCTAGCCCTGTGTCTTCAGGCAATTACTCCCGTACCTCAGTTTCCTTACCTACAACATAGCACTTTTAATAGCACTCACCTCAGAGAGTTGCCATGAAGATTAAATTATTATAAAGTGGCAGTTACAACAGTGCCTGGCACATCTGAGCACTGAATGGATGATTGATACTATTAGGACTATTATTAATATCACTAAAAAAGAGCATGTATGTGCTTAGAGGCATTAATGCAATAATAAACAATTCTAATTAATATTCACTGCTAAAAACTATCCAGTGATGGAATTTTCTTAAACGCATGTGGCATTTTCTATGAAAAATAAGGGAGTTTGATTTAAGCAATAGGACACTATACAATTCCAAAAACTCCGTGTAAGATCCCTCTAAATGTCACTTTGCTGAAGCACATCCTCCTTCACTCACCCCACTGGCTGTGTCTCCTGCTTCAGCTATCGAGGGCACACGTGCCCAGAACGCAATATCAGAGATAATGGCCGAATAAAACCTAGCTGTACGAGGCTATTGTGAAAGAATTTTGGCAAAGTCGTTGTTCACATTTACTGAAAAGCACTGGAACTTTCAGAAGTCATTGGGGGACAGAACACTCAAGAGACTCTTTAGACAGAAGGGGCTCTTATCCCACCCCGAGCCCTGGGGATGTTAGAAGTTTCATGCTCAGCCCACACCCAAAATCTTGAATGTTGGAGTCATCAGGAAACCGACTCTCTTTAGAGGAAACTTGTAAGGAATCCCCACATGGGAGGCAGGTAACAGCAGAGACACTCAGGTAGATTTAAGGTAGAAGCCTCAGAATCTGTCCCTGTAGTCCACCCACACTTCCAAACTCCAAGACTCTCCTGCCACACCCCTTGGATATTCAGGAGTACATTTTGAAAACTGTGGAGATAAGTATTTGAAAGCCTTCCATCAACCATAAAATGCGACTCCACACGAGGTCTTTTGTGTTATAAATCATCGCAGGTGCATTACCAGTGGTGTTACCTAATGTGACACAATTAGTGGCATAGCCATATTTTTAAACGGCATCGTTCTGACTATGTTAATTATCAAATGGATGGCCATTGGAAGTCGCAACTTACTTTCTGAGCCCCAAGGGAAGAGAGAATTGCTTGGCTTATGCCTCTGGTGCCAGGTCGTCTCCTTCATCATTCAGCTGCAGCTAGCACCTTTGCTAAGGTAAATGAATGAATTTTAAGTTTAAGTTGGTGAATGAATGAATCCAAGTTGTGTGAATATTAGTGTGTCTGGGATGAACAACACAGGAATTGAGACAAGAGTCGGTCCAGTGGATATTTTAGGAAAGTTGAGAGTTTCCCAGGAAAAAGCCTTAGGGCCAGGAACTTCTCTACTCAGATTCACAGATTAAGTATCTGGGTAGAGACATGGTCAGGAATTTTGAGGTTTGCCTATAATAAACCAAAAATAAAATCACCCTGTAATCCCAGCGCTTTGGGAGGCCGAGGCAAGTGGATCACTTGAGGTCAGGAGTTCGAGACCAGCCTGACCAACATGGTGAAACCCTGTCTCTATTAAAAATACAAGAATTATCTGGGCATGGTGGTGGGTGCCTGTCGTCCCAGCTTCTCCAGAGGCTGAGGCAGGAGAATCACTTGAATCTGGGAGGCGGAGGTTGCAGTGAGCCAAGATCATGCCACTGCACTCCAGCTCTGCGTGACAGAGAGAGACTGTGTCCCAAATAAATAAATAAATAAATAAATAAAATAACAATCCCAGAAATGGTATTTCTAATTTTTCAAAAGCAATTCCAATCATGTATCATAAGACAGGTTCACTAAGAATCAGCCCCCAAAAGTTCTGACCTTTGCTACTGCAGTGGCCTTGAGGCTACTCCACACATGCATGGCAGCCCTCAGCCCTGGCCAGCACCCCTGCTGCCCTGGGTGGCTTATTCATGTGAAGAAAACCATATTCCCACCTGTGATAATTATGCTCTTCTTAGGATGTAGCCTCTGTGCTTGCCCATTTACCATCAAAGCTGGGCAGAGTTCCAACAGATGCCCCAGGGATTCATCTTCAAGCCAAGGAGTTCTCCATCAGGTTGATGGCACTGGGATGGACCAGTGGCTGCCATGATCTTGTGCCTCCCGCCAACTTTCTTTGGTGAGATGTGGTTTTTATCCAAGGAGATATGATGGCATGTTTTGTGTTAGCGGATCCAGCCTCATGTTAGCCTGCAGGTAGGGAAGACAGTCTTATCCTGTCCCTGCAATGTGTGTCCATCCCAGTCCAGGTAAATCACTGCCCCTCTCCTCCAGAAGGAATCCAGTGTAGTCAACTTGCCACTGAGTGGCTGGTAAGTGTCCTCAAGATATGGAGCCTTTCTGAGGGTGAAGCATGCATTTCTGTTGCTGATGTGGCATGTTGGCCGTACTAGAAGCCTGGGACCCATGCATGACTCCCACCCTCACCAATAGCGTTACCCTTTTCAGGTGTCATTGGGCCAGCATTGTGGTTTTGTGTCTTCTTTAGGTTTCAGTGCCTCTTCCTGATGGATGTTAATTGTTGAATACTAATGTTCCACACAAAGATAGTTGCACTTCGTGCCCACTCCATATGTCCAGCCACAAGCCAAGATGTCCTTGTCTCCAGTATTCCAGCTTCTCCCCTTCCAAGCCCCTGACTAGCCAGCCAGACTGTTTTCCATTGCCCAGGTGTCTTTTCATTCTCTCAAAATTTCTTCTCACCTTGAGCCACTTCTTGTTCCACATCAAGTGGATGGCCATGGACTCCCCACAGCCTCGCCCACTGGGAGGACATTCCTAGCCAGGTCATGCAACCTCACTCAGGCAGAAGACCCAAGTGCAGTGCTTGGATAGTTTTAGGTGGCACCTACATATCGGATCAAAGCAACTCATTCATAAAGTGAGTGCTCGGGCCTTTCCTCCCCACCAGCTGGTTGTACGTGCCCTTCCACTCGGCACTAAACATGGGATGAGGGGGTGGTGGTGTTGAAACAGTTTCGAAAGTCCGGGGACCCGGGTTTCCTGCCTGTGCAGCCTGCTTGTGCCCTGTGGTTCTTCACATGCATGATCCACATGATGGATTACTGGGCTCATGCGAATCTTTGATGTGGTGGGTCTGTGACAGGTAGTTGTCTCTGTGTGGTCACTCTGTGTCTAATGGCCAGGTGTTCTGTTTCCACTGGAACCCAGTAGAACACCAGGAGCTGTTTGTCAACAGGCATGTAATTCTCTACTGCAGAGGGCATGGCCTTCTGGGAATCCAAGGGGATTGCCTGAGATTCTCCCGTTGCATCTTCTCCCAGCAATGACATCTCTATTGCCATGGGATCTGCCAAGTGGCAGGGTTGCTTGTACCACAGCATGGACATGCAAAATAGCTGTTTCCTGCTCCGGGCTCCACAGAAAACTGGTAGTGGGAGCACCGTTCACAAGTACAGTCTATGCTGCCTGTGGAACCCAAGGAGGCCTACTACATGCTGCACCTGCTTCCTTGTGGAAGGATGGAGTGTTTTTTCTGTACTTTAAATGGGACACTCAGCATGTTATTGGCTATTGAACCGCCTAACATTTTACACTGCAGCAGGCATGGCAATTTTTGCACCCTTTATCTTGTCGTGATACCGCCTCCAGCCCAGGAACGGCAATAGGGCCACTACTCAGCCACGCCTGTGGTCCTGGCTGAGTCATCTACTGTCAGCTTCCAGCATCTGTCTGGTTTTGCAGGGAAGGGACTGGGAAATTAAATGGAGGTAGGATGGGGCCACCATGCTCGCTTCCTTTCCATCTTTACGAGTGGCACTGATTTTCACCATCTCCACTGGGAAAAGATATTGTTTTTATTTACTGCATGGCAGGGGTCAGGGAGTCACTGGACATTTTTGAATCTTTCACTTGAAGTTACTCAGAGGGGAAGCAAAATGGCCATGTGTGCCTGGTCCCCTTGTACATTAGGGCCGGGAATATGCTTTGAGGCAGGCCTGTGGACCTGGGAGTCCAGGTGAGCCAGTCCTCGGCCAGGACGCCACATGTTGCCTGATCTCCACCCCTATTCTAGCACAGACGACACTTCAGTCCCTGGTGTTCTACCGGGTTCCAGTGAAAACAGAGCACCTGGGTGCAAAACATGTCCCCTGGCTGTGCCTGCTGGAAGCCGTCACATCCCTGCTATTCCTCTTTCCTCAGGGTGTGACCGCCTGGGCCAACGGCTGCAGAGCCTTGTGGGATGTGTTGGAATCGTTGTCAGGAACATCTGCTGGGTTACGGGAGGCCTCTTTCAGGGGCCCACCCTCTTCTTCTGTCCATGGGCTCAGGCCCAGAAACCGGGAGAGAAGCTGTGATGCTTGCTTGGAGGACCTGTGCCCAGCCACCCCATATTTCTTCTGAGAGCACAAACTGTGTGGCACCTCCTTGGCTCCCCATTTACTTTCTATTTAAATGCTCTTTTTTTTTTTTTTTTTTTTTTTTTGAGATGGAGTTTTATTCTTGTTGCCCAGGCTGGAGTGTAGTGGGGCAATCTCAGCTCACTGCAACCTCCACCTCCCAGGTTCAAGCGATTCTCCTGCTTCAGCCTCCTGCGTAGCTGGAATTACAGGTGCCTGCCACCATGCCCAGCTAATTTTTGCATTTTTAGTAGAAACAGGGTTTTACCGTGTTGGCCAGGCTGGTCTCGGACTCCTGACCTCAGGTGATCCTCCTGTCTCCACCTCCCAAAGTGCTGGGATTTCAGGTGTGAGCCACCACACCCAGCCTTAAATACTACGTTTCTCTGAAAATGTACATGTTTTTCTAAAACCACTCTCTGTAGTTCAGGTCCTGAGCTACCCCTCCAAAGGGGCCGCTAGTAGCAAAAATGCCTGAGTTCTGCCATTTGGCCTCTGTCGCTCCGGGTTCCATTGTTGCTATCAGCACGTCAAGCTCCGTGATGGGCTTCTTTCTGCCAGTGCAGACCTACAGAGAACGGCCACAGAGGAGCCTCTCGGAGATTCCTACGTCCACTCCCCAATACATTCTTTATGGGAATTTCTGTTTTTTCAGGGAACTTGTTCCTATCATCTAAGTGTTGTTAAGTTTGTTGGCATAAACCTTTTCATAATATTCCCTCTTTATCCCCTTAAAACCCTAGGATCTGTAGTGATAATCCTTCTTTTATTCCTGATCCTGGGAATTTATTTTTTGATCAGTGCAGGGAGGGGTTTATCGACATGGTTTATCTTTGCCAGACTCTTCCTTGCCCAACTTCAGGTCCTGAATTTCCCTTTGATCCAGGTCCCAGGGATCCATGTCCACATCTCCTCTTCCAGCCTCTGTGGCCCTGCTGACTCAGCTCTTGGCTGTGCTGCTGAGTCATGTACTTCCTCCCTTCCCAGGCCCAGCACCTTCATGGCTGGGATATGCTGAGCCTGGGTCCTAGCTACTGGTCCAGGGCCTAGGGGCAAAAGGAGAGAGAGTTCCTAGGGGATGCTGTGCAACTGGAGGGAGATGAGATTCTCTCTCTATATTAGTCTGTTCTCACACTGCTGATTAAGACTGGGTAATTTATAAAGGAAAGAGGTTTAATGGACTCACAGTTCCACATGACTAGGGAGGCCTCACAATCACGGCAGAAGGCTAAGGCAGAGCAAAGGCACATCTTACGTGGAGGCAGGCAAGAGGGTGTGTGTTGGGGGACAGCCCTTTGTAAAACCATCAGATCTCATGAGACTTATTCACTATTACAAGAATGGCACGAGAAAGACCCGCCCCATGATGAAATGACCTCCCACCAGGTCCCACCTGTGACACGTGGGAATTATGGGAGCTACAATTCAAGATGAGATTTCTGTGGGGACACAGCCAAACCATATCACTCTGTGTGCTTCCCAGGAGGCCTTGCAGCACTCACAATGCACCTCCAGGCTTTCACTGGCTGCCTCCGTTACCTCTGTGACTCCCAGCAGAAGCCGTCCAATTCCATGCCCCTTACCGTTACTCCTGCCCCAGCACCTTTCACACACCTGAGATGTGGCACTTACAGTTCCCTTCCACGGTGCATTGCCCCGGTTCACCCTGGTGCAGTTTTAGCCACGCCCCGCTGCATGTCAGGGCCATCAGCACCTCGTCCACTACCAATGGTACATTCTCACTTCCAGCTGGCCAGCAGGAGATCCAGGTCCAAAATCCCAGTTTAGAGTCTGTGACCCACGACTTCCCTGCCCATGAATTGTTCAGTCAGGTTCCCCAGGGAACAGACTCTGAGATGGAGATGAGTGTGCAGGGGTGTGTGGGGTGCTCTTGGGAATAGCGCCTTTAAGAAGGTAAGAGAAGCAGAACTGGGCCGAGAGAGAAGTTGACCTGCTTCGGAGTTATCCCAAATCCGGGTGGGACGGGGCCTTGATCCCTGTAGCAGTAGGTCAGTGAATGTGGGTGCCCCCGGGGAGAGGCCCTAACCCTGGAAAGGCAGCTCCTTCCTTGGGGGACAATTCCTGGAGAAGGGGAGCCCTAGGACCCCACAGGCTGGAGATGAGGGTCTTTCTTGGAGGGTCTGGGTGGGACAGGCAGCATCCCTTCCACAGTGACCCAGCGATCTTCTCCAAAGGCTGGAGCTCACATGCAGAGACTGCTAGATGTGTTTCTTCATTTCTTCTCCATACTTATTCTTCTTGGAATAAATGTATCTTATGTAAAAACTAGTCCTCTCACTGACAACTCATGTGATCTTTTCAAATTGCCCCTTCAATTAAATGTGGATAATAATAGAATGGAAACC
Organism: Piliocolobus tephrosceles; assembly: GCF_002776525.5. Classification (NCBI taxonomy): domain Eukaryota; kingdom Metazoa; phylum Chordata; class Mammalia; order Primates; family Cercopithecidae; genus Piliocolobus; species Piliocolobus tephrosceles. The sequence goes on from NC_045441.1 coordinate 144,500,612, forward strand.
ATAGTGTTTTTTGAGGGAGCCAGAGAGGATGTGTATGAGGCCTTCTGCACAGTACCAGTACCTTGGAGGAAGAGTTCAACATAAGCTGCTATTTTGCGCATTTAAAAGTGATGTATGGTCACTGTGCCCTCCTACACCCTTTTTAGAAGTGCAGTTGTATCTTAGAGTCTTGTCACTCAGAAATCCTTTTGGCCTCTTTCTGATATTTTTTCCCTAACCCTGATATCTTCACTGGAGTTTTCCTCTGAAATGAGCATAGCTGGGCCTCTGCAATGGGGCTACATGTTGAAAAGGAACTGGGGAGCAAAGACGGGCAGGGAGAGACAGGCAGAGCCAGGTCCCATTTGATTACCAGGTTCAGCGTTACTAGTGCAGAGCCGTGGCCGGGTCTCAAGCACCTCCCTGTTGGTCTTCAGGGCTGCCCCTCCTGCCAGCTGCATGAGGCATCTATTTCCTGCCATGCTCCGGGGAGCCACAGAGTGCCACTGCGGGAGTCAGAGCCAGGGCGGGAGTGAGGACGCCAGGAAGCCACAGGTCCAGAGTCCATTTTTTCCCTTAAGTATAATGGTTCTGAGGACACCATGTAGATCATTCAAAAAAGTCATTTGGCACACTTAGCAGGCTGTTTGCAACTGCTGACACTGCCCTTTGGGGCAGGTTGAAGTCCTTCCCCTTCTCACTGTATGAAGAGAACTGTAGCCTCATCAGAGTATATTCCACAGAACCAATTTATTTTTATTGGTCTTATCACGAGGATATTAGCAAGAAGACGCCACGAGGAATTTCCTAATGGATGGTAAATCGCTGTTTGGGGATTAGAGAGGTAATTGGGTCAGTTACGTGTGGGCCATATTCAGAAACCGACAGCGGAGATGAGGAAGCATGGCTAACAATGCCCACCACCAACGCCAGGGAAACCCAACTGGAAAGAGAGCCCCTGTTGTTTGAAGCAATACACAACATTTCTCTCTGTCAGTTATCCTTAAAGTAACATACACCCAGATCTAACAACCCTCATTTGCAGTAGGCTGACAGCTCCGCCTGTCAAAATTGGTTGGATGTCCAAATTAACTTGAAGTTAATCCACCCCTCAAAGGCCTATAAGAATCAGATCACAACATGTCTACATAATAAGTTCTTTGTGCCAGGAAATAGGAATTAAATTGTTTTAAAGCAATAATGTTAGGTAAGTAAAGGAAAAAAGGCTTCCTACTGGGAGATATTTGCTGAACAAAATTAAATATTATAAAACCGTATTATTAAACTCTGTCAAAAAGGTATTAATCTTGTTACTTTGGCACGGTACTTTACAACTGTGGATCACGGTAAAGTTAACCTTTTGTGTTATCTTGCAGCCAACATGAACAGAGGACTGGAAAGAGTGAAAGAGTAAATACATCAGGAGTAGACGTTTGCAGCGTGGTGAGTTTGACCAAAACCAAAGCCGAAACTGTCTATTGGACGGGTACAGTTTCTGCTTCAAGGCATTTTGGAAACCACAGTAAGTCCAGCATGCACCCTCACACACTCACGCACACAAGTGCGTGCCCATTCCACTGCTTCTTTGCTTTTTGTTTTTTCCCTCTGAAACCTATTCAAAGTGTGTGACAAGAGAATACCTGTTTCCAGGCCGGAATGTGCACCGTGTCTCCTTATGTCTGATGGTCTATACGCCTTGGTGCTGGAGTGAGTCCACCTTCTACAAGGATCTTCTTTGCAAAAATCTCCCAGCACGGTCAAATGTCATCACAGCTCATGGGTTTTTTTGTTTGTTTGTTTGTTTGTTTATTTTTAAGTAATAGCCAACATTTTCCACTGACTTACCATGTGCCAGTCACCCCACTAAGTGCTGTTCATCCTCAGAGCAAGACTACGAGAAGTACACTGTCACTAGATCCATTTCACAGAGGAGGAAACTGAGTCCAGTGTTGGTCTGAGGTGTCAGTCATGCTCCAAAGGCCACACTCATGGTCACGACACGGTGTGGCCTCGGCCAGTGCGGGGAACCGTGTCCTGCATCAGCAAATGCTCAGAGGACAAGGAAGCTTTCCTCCCGCTTGTTTCACACCAAGGCCCTTCATTTTCAGGTTCTCTCCCATCTCTCTTCATTTCCTCTTTCTTTCTCCTGCTCCTTTCTTCTTGTTTTCAATTTTTTTCTTAGTTTCTCTTTCTTTCTCTTCTAAATGGTTCTGAAGGAAACATGGCCACCCTGAGCTGAAATAAAATCCACCTATGCTTTCCGATGATGGCCGCAAATCTAAGCATCTACCCATTTTCCCAGCCAGGGAAGGCGGCGTGATTTACAAGAAACCACAGAAACACTGGGGTCACTGCATTGTAAAATAAAACATCTTCATATGTTTCACTCTTTTAAAATGGATGGCATATTCCCTTCCCGTGGCTGCTGTAATGAATTACGTTTCGTAGCTTAGGACCACACAAGCCTCTTATCCTAAAGTTCCGGAGGCTGGAGTTCCAGTATGGGCTACAGGATTGGTCCTGGGAGTTCCGGGGCAGAAGTTTCCTTGCCCCTCCCAGCTTCTCAAGGCCACCTGCCTTCTCTGGCTTGCGGCCTCCTCCTGGCATCACTGAGCTCTGCTTCTAGCTGTGAGCTGGTGATCTCTGACCAGTGCTCCCTGTGCTACAATCATTAACAACATTGGGAATGTCCTGTGCAAATGGATTTGAAACAAGGCAACTCAGCTCTCAATAGTTACGCCTGGGCATCGGCGCTGCACACCCACTCCTTAGAAGGTGCTAACCTTGATAGGAGTTGAAACGTGAAGCGTCTCCCCCTTCGGCCTCAGGACATAGCTTAGGATACAGAACACCTTTGTAAAGAAGAAATAGTAATAGTAGTAATAATAATAATAATAATAATACAAGTTTGCAAATGCCAAGTGCCGTCAGGGTTGTGAGTTAAGTTACTGACAAGCTGTCTCCTGTAGGAACTTGACTTTGACCCAACCCTACTGTGGTCCCAGGAATAATCTGCCTCACCAACAACTCCTGGAGGTTGAATTTCCAATCTCTAAGTCAGAAGGTAGCAGAGAGCTGTGGGGGACACCGTGCCACGCATGATGGCATCTGTCTCGGCCCTAGTGGGAAAGAATTGTGTGATGAGGAAGTCCCTTAAGCTCCAGTGCCTGCGTTTCCCCATCCGTAGGATAAACGTATCAGTGAGAACCACTCTATCTTCATCCCTAGGATGCTCTCAGTTTGGGGAAAACTATAAAAAGCAGAAGCAGCTGTGATGGCTTGGGCCCTGAGACCCCTCTCCAGGTGTTCCTACAACAGTCCTGCCGTGGGAGCTCTGTACAGGCCACTGGGTCACATGTGGGGCCATCTCCACCTCCATCCCTGGGCCCAGGTGCAATCTCTCTGTGCCAAAGCCTCTGGATTTCCAGCCCCTGAAACAGTGCCTACATCACGGTAAGGGTTCCAGTGCCATGTGGACCAAACGCCGGAACAGAATAAAGTGATGGTGGAGGACACTGGGGGGTGCCTCAGGCGTACCCCCTGAGAAAAGTCAGAACGAGAGGGATTCTTTCCCAGCACAAGTCACTGCCCTTTAATCTGCTTTGAGTCTGCATTTTCTTTCTCAGCATGCCTGTGATTAACACGTTCTCAGCCTCCCCGAAAGTGCCCATCAGGGCTCCCCTCTGCTTCATGAGATACACATATGCTTCGTTTGATTATTTCTGTCAATGACTCAAGCTGGACTTACCATGAGGTGACTCACTAAACACAGGTGCCAATGCGATTGCCTGAGACCACAAGGAGTCAAAGGGGAGCTGCCCTCAGGTGTCCTCAGTTCACCTGCTCCACACAGGTGGGCCTTGCCCAGGTTACCCCAAGTCCTGTGTCAGTTCAGGGGAGCAGGCATTCTTGGCTTATTCTTAAATGGAGCAGGCTTTAGATTTCCTAATATAGAATTTAAGTCTGGATTTTAATGAGCATATGCCCTTTACTCGAGAAAGCAGGACCCCACTGGAGACAAACAAATAAATCATTACGCTGTGGCATTGTATGATCAGTGATAAGGAATTTACACAACACTCATAGCTCGAGGAAACCATAGGAGAGATAAGGATGTTTATTTGCAGTCATCAAGAGAAGAAGATGGTACAAAGAGGAACTGCGAACAAAAGGTAAGGGGTTAATTTTAAATTAAGAAAATGTGAGTCTAGAAAACTAGGGAGAAAAGAGAGAAAGAAGCTGAAGAGAAGGAAGGAAGGGAAAAGGAGGGAGAGTGAGACACAGGGGAAGGCAGACAGGCCCAGTGGGGAGAACACCCGGCAGAGGCAGGGCCTCCATATGCAGGCCCACTCTCCGAGAGTACTGCCCCAATACCCCTGCCCCAGGGTGAAGGGCTGTGCCCCCAGCCACGGGAGTCCCTGCCCCAGGGTGAAGGGCTGTGTCCCAGCCACGGGAGTCCCTGCCCCAGGGTGAAAGGCTGTGTCCCAGCCACGGGAGTCCCTGCCCCAGGGTGAAGGGCTGTGCCCCCAGCCACGGGAGTCCCTGCTCCCTGAGTCCTCACGGTCCACTCTGGGAATTGTCTTAGGTGAAGGACAGAACTGCCTCACTCAGGACCACAGCTCCAGGAGCTAACCACATCCTAGATCAGTCCATGTGGGCTGTTCGTACCACCCAGCCCTTGCTCCATGGCTCTGGACACCCAGGAAGGGGCCCCCAGCTTTAGTTTCCCTGGGGGCCCATGAGGCCGCTCACCTTCTCCCTCTGCCTCGCCTGCAGGTGTGGACCCTCTCCCAGCCACCAGGCTCCCTTCCAGAGCTGGTTCCTGGGGAGCCTGCCCTGTGGCATCTCCCTGCAGCATCTCCCTGCAGCATCCCGTTCAGGTCCCTGTGTTTGAGCTGGGTTTCTCAAAGGGTGGTCTCCAAACTCACTGAGAACCCCACAGCGGTGAAGAGTTCTGCGCCACCCAGACCTTTGGAGTCAGCTTCTTTGATGATGTGTCCTGAGTATCTACACTTTTAACAAGCTCCTCAGGTAATTTGTTGCAAACTAAATTCAAGACACACTGTTTCAAAAAGTGCAGGGCCAAAAAGACCATTTGAAGGAATGTTACAGGACTTTAATTTCTATCTATGGCACCTGTAAAAGATACCAGGTCCTTTATAAAATGTTGGCTCCTAATAACATCAGGTGAGTGCTCCTCCCATTTCATGAAGGAGGTCCCTAAATCTTCACCTTGACACCCTCATTTGTTATGGACAAATTCAACACATTTCATTCTCAAGGAGCATCTGTGTCTCGCTCCCACTTCGCCGCAGCGAACTATCAGGCAGCTGTCACTCTCCTCATCCTTCCTGCTACCTTTTGGGGGATGGCAGGGAATTGATGTCATTTCAGAGTCTGTCTTAATCTATTTTGGCAGCATGAGGATGGCATACTGAATCCTATAAAGAATGCCAAGTGACTTATCAAACTGAGTGATGTCTTATGGCCAACAAATTGTCCCGGGCCACGGCAATATGATTCCACTCAGGTCTCCACATCCAAGCTGTAGTTCAGGTGACTCCTGGCTGCGGGAGACATGTCCCCAACCCTTTCTTTTTCTGCAGCTAATCTGCTTGAATCCGTAGTTGCTGCCCTAGGCTCTTCTGGCTGCTGTTCCTGTACTTTACCCTCCTTTGTTGGGGAAAGAGGATCACAGAGAACTGCAGGTGCGTCCTTGGATTTCTTATTCTCTGAAGCCGCGTATTAGAGCTTGCTTGTAGGTGAGTGAGTCGCCCTCGATTTGATGACTCTTGTCCTTTGTACCTCAGTGTTGACAGCAGGTTCCATCGCCTTGCCCAGGAGTGCCACTCTCCAGGTCATTACAGTGTCAAAGGAGCAGCACCCGCCCTGAGGACCATCTCTCCGGCCTGGGGGGAACCCCCTGCTCTGCCTCAGATCACTGCAGCCCACAAACACTGCGTTTTGATCCCACTTCAGGACTTGTGCTGAGTGACCTCACTTGTTCCATGGCCTCATGTATTAATCTTCCTATGGAGAATGCATCAAAAGGTTTCCTTAAAGACTCGGGTTTGAGTCTTGATGGCCGAGTGGCTCTGTTCTGGTGCCAGCAACTGGCCCCATGGTGACATGTATCTGTCCAGGCCTATTTTGATATGCTGGTGAGCTGGGGAGTTAGAAATCAAAAATAGTGGGTTTTCCCTTAGCCAACCCCAAACTGTTACAAGGAGAATCAAAAACAAGACAGAAAGTCTCTGGGGACCAAGATCGACTCAGAAAGCTTTTGTCTGGTGGGAAGTTAGTCCAGAGTGTTACACAGAAGGAGTAGTAAAGCACAAAAGATCCATGTGTGGCTCATTTACTAATTCTTCAGAAGAAAAATAATGTGGGCCAGTGAATTGCACCATAGAGCTTAGATCCAAATACTGTGTCTATTTGAAATATCCAGATAATTTAGGGAGAAGGTTCAGAATTATTTGGCTTTAATTAACTGGATCTAACTAGAGGATGTTAAGTAACCCTAAGAATTTCCCAAGAATATATGGGAAAACTACATCTATTCGTCCTTGAGTGCCACCTGATTAGAAAACAAACAGTATTCTAAATCCTTTCCTATTGGTTTGTCTCTAGAAAATATTTGTTATGCATTTAAGGCCAAAGAGCAAAAACAAACATGGACACATTAATTCACAGAGGGAATGTAGGACTTCTGACAGGCAAAAGATGAAAGGCTGCACTTTTTTCCTCACCTTTTATCCTGAAGTTAACACCTTCAGGAAGCTGGCTTAAAGAGGTGCTGAGATTTAAGAAATAAACTGGGGCCTGTTATTACACAACTTGTTTTTACATGGAGATTGCATAGATCAGACCACGCCCTTCGGAGCATCCCAATGACCCCCTGTTAGAGTCCGGAGGGGCAGGCTTTGTTTGACCTGAGCTCTGAACTCCACCCTGACTCTATCACTGAGAGTCGCAGTGCTTTGCTGGTGAGAGGCCTCTCGAAGGGAGAAAGCCCCCTGGTTTGTAGCACACGCTGATTCCTGTGGTGTAAACATTCCTGAGTGTATTTCCCCACTGGGTGTCAGGAGCCAGTCCAAGGTGGCTCTGCACACCACTGCCTGCTGCAGGATGATGAAGAGAGCTTGTCACTCAGGTCATCCACAAACATTTGTTAATAATTCGTCCCATACCTCTACTCAGCAGACCCAGCCTCACCTCTGGCGAGACCAAAGGGAGTCTCTGGAACCCCCCAAGGAGCTGCACCTGGTTTCTGACTGTACTTTGGGCTCCGGATAGTGCAGGCCCACTGAGCACACATGAGATGCCGCATTCCAGGCTCCCAGTGTGTCCCAAACGACAGGGATGTCTGCTTTTCACAAGCTCAGATCTGGCAAGCCTTAAATCTTGTTGGAATCTTCAGCTGCAGATTTCAATAAGAACTTTTAGGGCCTTATCAACCAGAAAGTGGAAAGAGTAAGAGGGAAGCATTACCATCATGGGAATAAAAACTCACTGGGTCAAAATGCTGATGAATTTACGAAATGTCAGCTCCACTCCAGGAGAGACACGGCCATAAGGTTCTCCATCATCTCAATGACCCCAAAACAAGATCCACTGGCTGGCAGGTTACTGCAACGAGCATTTTGTTACAAGTGGCTTCCAATTGTCTGAAATGTTGTTTAAAAGAGTCAAAGCACGAACAAGTAAAACAGCATATGAGGCTACCGTAGGTGTCTGAGCCACATCTGCCAGGCCCACATCTGCGAGGAGGTGACTGGGAGAGCTCCCACACCTGCAGGGGCTGCAGGCTCCAGCCCAATCCTCTCCTCACTGACCCTCAGCATGCTCCCGCGAATGAGATGGTGCTAAGTGCAAGGGAAAAATAAAATGTCTGGCCACTAGTTAGTCATCAGCAACTTAGCTCCAAACAGCAAGTCAGGTTCCAGCCTGAGGAGGGGGTCTCTAGAGGACAGAAACCCAGGATCTGGCTTTTGATGGAAAGGGTCACTTCGGCAGGGCTAACAAAAAAAGAAAAGACAAACATCAAAAATGAGAAGAAAGAAGAGGCAGACATCACATCTTAAATCGAAAAGAAAGGAATTCTTGTGTGTCCTCCGTGGGCACAGTGCTTTGTCCATAAGAAAAGGTGAGGGGGATATATTCTGATCATGTTCTACAGAAATCCAAGGCAGTCCCCCAGCCCCCATAGGCTCTACTGCACCCGGCACAGCCCTGACCAACCCCGACCACAGTTGGGTGCTCATGACACAAGATTATCGCCCTTGACAGCCCCCTCCTTTCTAGAATGTTCTGCCATCTTCTGAGTTTCAGTGTCATCAAATCTCTGAGGTCTGCCGAACCCAGGACCTTCTAGGATGAAAGTGGTGCTGTGGCTGGCTTGGTCCTGTTGGTCCCGCCTGCGGGGTGGGTTACCTTTAAAGAAGAGTCCGGTGTCCCCGAGGCCCAGGTTTGCTTCTCTGAGTCTGCTTTCCCCACCCCCAGCCCCACAGAATTTACTTAATTAATGTTTTTCATGGGAGTGTCTCACCATTCCCATATATTTACTGAACTATTTGCCACTGCAAAGGAAAATGATTGTTTTTATTTATTTGAACTTCTGAATATCTCCCATTGTCTGTTTTACTATTCAAAATTCCAGCACTTTAGTAGTCTTAGGAGAGGTGAGTTGGAAATCTTTGTATATTCATAATTCTATGAAATAATTGTTTACCGGGATTATTTCAGTCTGTAATCGTGTCTTTGTTTTCCCCTGTGAAACATACTGTGCTCGAATGCCTTTGTTCAATTCTCAGGAAGGGAAGAGCATGACACCAGTTCTCCCTGAGAGATCAAAGGGAGATTCCGATGCAGGTCTCCAGGCCGCTCGGTAAAGCGTCGCCTGACTCGCCCTCCATTGATCCCCAGGATGTAAAGCTCTACTTGGCGTCTAGGACAGTGAGATTGGCTGTGGGAAGCTTCCCTTCCGCCGTCTGGTGCTTGGAAGCCAGGCACATAGAGACATCTCTCTGAGTTCTTGACCTTCGTGGGTCTGGAATCACAGGCAGGAAGATGCCCCTGAAGGGAGCATTTGGAGAGAGAAGCAGGACCCTGGGAGGCATCAGTGTCCTCGCTGTGGCACCATCATGTCTTTGCTCCATGGAGAAGAAAGGAAAACGGGAGCCTCTTTGCTGCAAAACTGAACAGGCCAAGCTCCCAAAGCGAGAAGCAAAACATAGGCAAGGAGCAGCATCTCTCACCCCGGTAGGATGCCCACCCCGTTGCGGATCTGGGTTTGCTCATAGTATGTCTGCTTGGGGTGGATGACAACTGGAGACTGGTGAGAAATCCTCCCTGCCTTAGTCATGGCCCAGGTCCATCGAGCCATCTTGCCCATGGACACACAAGGCAATTTCCAGAGGCCTGCAGAGCCCATTGCTCTCACTCCTAGGAAGGGGGAGGCCGGGAAGCCTGGGCTGCTCAGGAGAGGCCTGTCCCCCAAGGAGGGAGGGGCTTCGGGAGCAGACCCAGGTCTTTTCTGTGGAAATCCTTACACCTTATGTAAAGATCCCATTGAGTGAAAGGCTCTTGAATTCACTGCTGACCTGTGGTCACATAGTCAAATTCATTTCAGCCCTTACTGCATCCTATAAGCTTTCTTAACTCAAACCCACATTCATCCCCTATCCATCTCAAAACAATGGGATTTTGTGAATAGAACTCCTGGTAAGTTTTTCAAACACTCCATCTATAGAGGTCTGTGTACCTGGAGAAGCAGTAGAACCACAGGGAATTTGATAGGGCAAGATAACTCCAAAGTTAGTTAAGAGTGAAATCAGGGCTGCCAAAGATTAAGTCAGCCCAAGACAGACTGACCACGCCCAACCTGTATATGATGACCTTGTGCGTCTGAGCACAGGGCCCTTCACCATCACCCCTCCATCTCAGTGCCTGAGTCCTCCATCACCTGAGCACCGTGCTTCTAACCATTATTGCACCCCCAGACCCCCGTCTGCCTTCAACCTGGCATTAAACAAAGAGCACTACATCCTTTCCCAATGGCCAGCCACACACATCCACCCTGGCACATCCACCCTGGCACATCCACCCTGGCACACCTGAAAGGTAAGGCCCCTGAGTCAGTGCTGGATAAGCTCTTATTTCCCTGATGCGACTTGACCTCAGAAGTCCTTTTCACCAATGCAGCTTAATTTTTTTGTAAATAGTTCCCAGTCCGTGTGGAATTCAACTCTGAGTGGTTCTCCTGTTAGAATGTGTCATGTATGTTCACTGCCTAGCCTGTCAGTTCTCATTACCCTCTCTGCTCACCATGCTTCTCTCCCTGCATTTCTAAGCAGAGTCTGTTGTATTGTCAGGAAGATCCCCTAATAGCCTCTGCCTTGGTTCCCAAGCCCTTTCTTTTCTTTTCTTCTTTTTTTTGGACGGAGTTTCGCTCTTGTTGCCCAGGCTGGAGTGCAATGGCGCAATCTCGGCTCACTGCTCCCTCCGCCTCCCAGGTTCAAGTGATTCTCCTGCCTCAGTTTCCCAAGTAGCTGGGATCACAGGCATGTGCCACCACACCCGGCTACTTTTGTATTTTTGGTAGAGACAGTGTTTTCCCATGTTGGTCAGGCTGGTCTCAAACTCCCGACCTCAGGTGATCCACCCCCCTCAGCCTCCCAAAATGCTGGAATTACAGGTATGAGCCACTGCATCCAGCTTTCTCAGCCCTTTCTCCCAGGGGATCCCTGATTTCATATTTTCCTACTTTGTCAATTCCAGCAGACCTAGAACGTATTTCAAATTGCTTCAAAGTTTCAGAGTACTGCACAAATTAAAACTAATAAAAAGTCACAGAAATCCTAGAAGGAATAAGGAGGCAGTAGAAAAGTGGTCTCCTGGGCTCTGAAAAAGGGCTCAAATTATTTATGGGAATCAAAGTAAGTAGGGAACCAGTTTGGTTCGGGTTCTAGCTCAGAGGACAATGAAGTTCCACTTAAACAGATTTCCAAAGGCCGTTAATGGCAGCTTCTTTCTACTACGTGGAACCTGAAACAGCAAGTGCCTTCTGGTCTGGTCCTCTGTGGTACTGGACCCACTCAGTTCTGTACGAGCAGAGAGAAGGGTTATCTGGGAGGACATTGTCTGGCAGCTCAGACCATTCCAGCTGTTCAGTCCCAATAATTCAGTCCCGAATTTACTTTTTTTCCTTAACGAAAGAGTCCTCATTGCTCCAGTGTTCCATTTTAATGTGCCTTATATAGAGTATTGATTTTTTTTTTTTTACTCTGCATCTTATTTATTTATTCATTTATTTTGAGACAGAGGCTGGCTCTGTGGCCCAGACTGGAGTACAGTGGTGTGATCTCAGCTCACTTTAACTTCCACCTCCTGGGTTCAAGCAATTCTCCTGCCTCAGCCTCCCGAGTAATTGGTATTACAGGCTCCTGCCACCACGCTTAGCTGATTTGTTTGCATTTTTAGTAGAGACAGGGTTTCGTCTCTGTGGCCAGGCTGGATTTGAACTCTTGATCTCAAGTGATCTGCCCAACTCAGCCTCCCAAAGTGCTAAGATTACAGGTGTGAGTCACTGCGCCCAGCCTGCATTTATTTCCTAAGTGCAAGGCAATGGTTCGAATGCAGGCATGTGCTGTGAGTGTAAAGATGGTCACCGTCATGTGGCCATAGACATCTGTGATTTCTGTGATGACCGGCAGGACAACACTCAGGAGCGAGGCTGTTTTGAGAGGAGTGCCCTGCACTGTTGAGGAAGGATGAAACGTACTCTCCCCACTCACCTCTTCAGACGTGCACCTCACTCCCTGCCCCTACACCGTCTAATCGCAATGCAGTGTGGACCTCGGGTTAGCATCATAACCACAGCAAAAACAGCAACACAGATGGGGCTGAGAAGGCCTAGCCAGAGTCAGACAGAAGCAAAATAGTGGCTGCCTGAGTAATCCAGCTTCTAAATTCTAAATTCTCTTCCTGCCAGGTCAACGGTATTTGAAATTTCTTTAGCTAGAAACAGGTGCTTTTGTTTTGTTTTGTTTTTTCCATAATTGAAGAAGGCTTTAAAGAAGAAACACTCCAAGTGAGACGGAACATATTGGTAACCATTTTCTCCTCCAAGTGGTGAGAAGTTGGCATCAAATTCCTCCTTTCCTAAAGGTTACCATTAAAGGAAAGAGAAGGTCACTAAACAGAGGGGCTGCCACCCCAGTGAAAGACTCCCCAGTATTCTGGTGTCACTCCCCTCTAGCCTTGTTTTGGTCACAAGTTGTGTTGGTGGAAGAGGCGATGGTTGTCTCATGGCTAAGTACTCAAAAAACCCTCAGGATTGTGCCCAGGCCCTGGAATTATGAGCTCTCGTTTCCAGACAGCTTGGTGTTCAACAGAGAGATTATCTTCCGGGGTACGCGATTCTTTCTCCACACTGAATTGGGAGCTCAGTCTGCCACTAGACGATGCACGTGGGCAAGGTTAGCCAGGGTGATTTCATTCCTGACCAAACAAAGCGACATACAATTTCTGAATCAAAATCGATGGGAAGCGTATGGTGAAATATGGCAACCCTTGCAGGTCTCCCCTTAGAGTATCTCGTTCAGTGATCACAGCAGTGGAAAAGCGCCACAGCCCTCTCGAAGAAGAACGGCCAAGAGCCAGCCCCTGTAGGAATAAATGCTGCCTCCCCCTGCCAAGCACAGTGGCCCAGTCCACAGAAGAAGGAAAGAGACAGAGCCGAGGAGGATGGATGCACTCGATACTGGCTGTAGCCTAAGCCAGCTATCATCGCTAGGCTTCCTGATTTTGCTTTACCTTCCTTGCTGTTTCATGTAATTTAAAAAGTACTCCTTTTCTTCCTTCTGTTTACCATCTAAAAATATATATGTATTGAGCTGGGAGCAGTAGCTCACACCTGTAATCCCAGCACTTTGGGAGGCCAAGGCAGGCAGATCATTTGAGGTCAGGAGTTGGAGACAAGCCTGGCCAATATGATGAAACCCTGTCTCTACCAAAAATACAAAAATTAGCTGGGTGTGGTGGTGCACACCTGTAATCCCAGCTACTCGGGAGGCTGAGGCAAGAGAATTGCTTGAACCTGGGAGACGGAGGCTGCAGCAAACTGAGATGGTGCCACTGCATTCTAGCTTGGGCAACAGAGCAAGACTCTGTCTCTGTCTCTCTCTCTATATATATACACACACACACATATATATATAATTTATATACATCTTGTGTGTGTGTATATAATTTATATACATTGTGTGTGTATATACATAATTTATATACATCGTGTGTGTATATAATTTATATACATCATGTGTATATATATAATTTATATGCATCGTGTGTGTATATAATTTATATACATCGTGTGTATATATATAATTTATATATATCATGTGTGTGTGCACGTGTGTGTGTGTATATATATAAAATGCATTGATGTTGGCAACGTATGCCATGTATTCCACAGGCAGGATCCTGGTAGGATCGCCATGGGATGGGCATCAGCTGAGATCGTCCACCTGGAGAGCCGTGTCTCCATAGCACCAACTGTGGGTGAGAGGGTTGGATATAACCTTGGGTTTTCCTCCCACGGGTGAGAAAGTGAGCACATTTGCAGTTGGAGCAGCAGAACTCCATTATGTTGAGGGTGGAGGTGGGGGTGATGTGGACATCAGCACAAAGAAGAGAGTGTGATATGCGCTAGGTGGCCAAGCTGTGGACCATACCGTGGCTGTGTCTTTAGTCTTCCTAGCAACCCCTCCTGACCCTATTCAGGTAGCAAGTCCTATCTCTTGGCCACAGAGAAGGCATGTGAAACACCCTGGGTTGATCATAGCATCTTACCTCCCCAGTCAGGTGGCAGACCCACTGCGTGAGCATCAGAGGAAATGAAGTAATGGAATTCTGACATGGGACTTATACGTTGAGTGCAAATAAACAGAAGACAGTGAGTGCCAATGTATCTGATGGTGGCACTTAGTGGGAAGTCCACAGGATCCCCCTGCAGAGATTCCTGGAGCTACCATAATCCCTCCCTTTCCTGAGCATTGATTTTTCTGATTTTCTCAATTTTTTAATAAGTTAGAATTCATTCCTGTGGCTTGCAGAACAGAATCTAAACTAACACTGAGTACCACCCTCTGGAAGAGAAGCAGTGGCCCTAAGATTCTTCAGAAAGAGAGAGAGTTCCTGAGCAATGGATCTTTAACCCCTGATCTAGGTTGGCGAATATGGACTGTTCATGGTGACCTTAATTCTTGACTGTGGCAGGAAGCACCAGTAAGGTGTGTCACTCATGAAGACCTGACCGGGTTCCGGTGGAGAAGCATTTTAATCCAGTCACACGCCGAGGCTCTTTATCTGATGTCAGTGAAGCTTTTCTTTTTGGTTCTTTTTGGTGGGATCAACATCTTCCCAGGTCCCAAAAATATGAACAGGGGACTCCCAGCCTTCAAATTCACCCTTTCAGACATGGGTGTCTTCACGTCTCCGTTTCGGTGGCTCAGGGAATGAGCCCAGAACTGGAAGTTACCAGATAGGATTGTCTCCAGCTTGGCCAGTTGTTCAGTGAGAATTGCTCTTGGGAAACTTCTCTTCCTTGTCTTTGGAGAAAGGCCAAGGTTGGAGGCGAAAACAAAGTCTGATGCAGATTGCTATCTCCATTTTCTTGGAACCAATCTTCTTGTTTTCCAAGGCTGGAAAAGAGGAAGAGAACATCGCTGGAGGAAAGAGACAGAAGAGAAGTGGAGCTCAGCCCCCTCGCCAGCCTGGCTGTGCCGAGTTCCCGGAGTATCACAGGACTCTGCTAGTGCTAGTGGGTTTCTGATCCTCTTGCCCATGTTTTGGGGAAATTTTCTAATCTTTTAGCCAGACTCCAGGTCTGGTTTGGCATCACCCAGGATCCCAGATCGGAAGTCCCAATCCCTGCGCCTCTCTCTTCCGCCTCAGCTCTTCCCCAGCCACGGGCTATGCAGGGGATGAGCGTCTTAGATCCAACCTGCCTGGGACTCTGACACCCATCAGCTCTTTTCAGATTCCTTTTATGCTCTCCCTATTTGTGCTTCCAGGAACTAAGTTCTTGACCATGGCCACTTCTTACCTAGACCCTTCCTACCGTATTGAGTGCTCTGGTCTAAATGATCCTACGGTTCCCAAGGTCCTGGATCCACCCCAGACCTGACATCAGTATCTTTAGGAGACTTTTTCCTGCAGAAAAGCTTTTAGAGAGTTGAGACACTGTAAATATTGTGGAATAAATGAAAGATTGAATGAATGAATTGTAGACCACGTTTAATGGATACATTAAAAATTCGTGTTTTCTTATTTTAATATTTTAAAAATTCATCCCTCTCACCTGTCAGACTACACATGCAGTATGAGATAGCTGAAAAAAATATAATTTCTCAAATAAAGGTTTTGCTTTAGTTAACGATAGAGTGAGAGTTGGAGAATAACGCCAGAGAGAGAGTACGTGCTTGGTAAACATTCATCGTATTTGCAAGTGAAAAAAAACCTTAGACACAGGCAGAAAAGATGATGGGGGAGGTTCGTGTAGACCTGGTGGGTCTGTGATGTTTGGAGGCGTCCACGGGGCTCAGGAAGGGAGTTTATTTCTTGCAGCATTCACCATGGAGAAGTGGGGGCCGAGGGAAAATGGCCTGTTTCACAGCCGTGGTGACAAGCTTCCATCTGATGGTGATGGATATTGATTTTTTCCTCCTCTTCTTGGCCTGTAATGTCCTAAATCACTTCCTTTGTGCAATTGCCCAAACTCCTACCCCAGCTCCCACAGTGAGGGACCTGAAGGTTAGGGCTCCAAGGGGTGGGGCATCCACATTAGGAGCGGCAGCGAGAATCCAGCCGAGGCGAGCAGATGGCGCTGAGACAGAACCCCCATCCTGGGCAGCTTTCTCCATAATGGAATCCACATTAAAAATGATATTATCTTCACTTTTAAAGGCCCTAATGGACGATATTTATGTCTGTGAAATATGTCCCTGACTGAGCCCTACACGGTGGAGGAAGAACAAGCCATTGGGAGAAGGCTGCTTCCGAGGGAAGGAAACAGTGATGGATAAATTTCTTTTCCAACCAGCCAATCAGTAAAATAGGTTTTAATACATGACAAAAAGTATAGTTTGTCCATTTTCCCCACAGAGCATGGCGAGTAGTCGAGCTTTAATGTGACTTGACAGCCTTGTGATCCTTTCTGCCATCCTTGTTCTTAGCAAAGTGCTCTAAAAACACACCTATAATTTATTTATGGGACCTGTCAGTTAACTCATGAATAACCAGAATGTTCCAGAGGTCTCTGAGACTCGACACTTCTTCCTTTCTCTGGGAAACACTGCCGTCTGGATCCCGGGGAAGTCAAGTGATGACTTACCGTTCCCTTTGTGCCAGAGAGTGAGATGGGAGAAGACACGGCCAAATTCCCCGCATTCACTAGAGCATCTCAGGAATTATTAGGGTTAGGCTGAATAAATTAGGGAAATTTATTTGAAGTCTCTGAAGCTCCAGATTCTTTTCATTAATGACCGAATATTTACAAAGAAGAAACATTTTCAACCGGAGACTGAATTCATAGCATTTGGCATTAGAAAATCTCTAATATCCAAAACGCAAGCCAAAAACCAAAACCAAAAAACAAAAACAAGAATCACACTGTCAGAAATTGAACATTGGACTCCACAGTTGAACTCTTGGTAACATAGGCCTGAACCAAGCATAACACAATCGCTTCACCGAATGTAGTATTTTACCCAGTATGATCAAGAAATCTTAACAGAACCACAAACTATTTTTATTTTCAAGGATCAAAAGAATATATCATATACTGCTTTATTTTGGCATAGGTCTCTCCATATTCACCAAAGAAAGAAGGCAAGGAGCTGTTCTTCAATGGTTCTGGCCATTGTCAATAACCCAACCAGACCATCACAGCTGGATAAAAGTTATTGTCAACCTGCACCTCCCAGAGTCCCAAGACAGCTCCCCGGGCCACCCCATTGGTTGGGAGCAGATCAGGGCTCAAGGCTTTCGGTATGGGCTGGACACCTGTGTACTGTTTTCACAGTTAGGGATCTAACATTGCACGTTTGCTCAAACTTCAGGCCTGTTGTTTGAACACGATATGCATACGCACAACAGTGGATATCCTGAGTAATCCTTCAACGTTTAGAAAGTTTGCGTCGTAATTCCCAGCTAAGACAACGGTGATCACAGACACAATACATAAAGGCAGTGAAGCTAAGGTGTACCTCGTATGCACTCTTGATTCATAGACGCCAAATATTTTATTGATTCTCTGCCAAAAAGAACATTCAATATTCTAGGAAAAAAATTCCTAACAGGTGACGTAGAGGATATGGCATTTAATTGAACAACAAAAAATAAGGTACAGAAAGATTCAGACTTTCACTACTTTTACTATGAATCTTTGAATTTTGGTATGAATCTGTACCACTCCAAAACATCTCATTGGTTCACTCTAGAGGTACACGCTAGCCCTAAGTGTATTGAAGATGATGGTTACAAACCATTAATAGAGCAGCATTTGCTAATCTTCACACAATGATGGATTTCAGCCGTGGTGGAATTAGGCTGCCGCCACACTGTGAATAGTAGGCAGTTTTAGGAAGCCCAGCCCCGGCTGGCCAAGGTACCCTGAAGATGCTGATGACAATGGTGATGACAGCCAGGGGCTGTGGGGTTACCTGTGCCACCTGCTTCAATCCTTACAACAATCCAGGTGAGGCACTCTCAGGCCCTCATTTACAAATGAGGAAACGGACGCTGAGAGAGGCCACTGACTTGTCCAAGCCCAGTCCTCAGTTTCTAAGTGATGGACAAAGGATGTGACCCCAGGAAGTTTGCTTCTGAACCTGCTCTCTTTTCTTTATGAACCTGCTCTCCTAACAGCTGGATTATGGTCTCTGATCGCCAATTAGAAGTGCTTGTAACGGTTGAGAGAGAAAATTCACACACAAATGGTATGCAGATTTTCATGCAGGTAGGGCGGGGGCCCATTATAAAGAAAAGATGCCACACTGAAGACAGAATTTTTAGCAAGTATTATCATGAGACTGCACAGGTGAGACAACTGAGGTACAAGCTTCCATCAGAAGTGATCGGTCAGCGTACATGCTGAAAATGCTTAAACGACACCTGCAAAGCCTGAGCATATTGCAGAGCCTGCAGTGACTCTTTTAGACTACAGTAACTTAACTCATGATGCTTACTCCTTCTTCAAAAACTCTTCTCCAGTTCCTGACTTTCTATAGCAAGAAGTCTCCCCAGTCAGACATCAGGGCCTCTCCACAGCCAGGTCACCTGATTTTCCAACTTGCTTTCTTTTTCCACAAGTGCTTTGGCAAATCTGTCTGCTAGACACTTTCAATCTCGGTCGCGTCATTCACGTCACTCTCTCCCATTCATCCTGCCAGTCTGCGTTCCGGTTTTCTATCAATGCCTGCCTTAAGAATTAATGAAATGTGCAAAACATGATGGAACCCTTACAGCCCCTTATGGGGTGGATTCTGTTGTTATCTGCCAGAGGATAATCTGCCAAGACCATGAGAAAAGACCTAGGATTTGAACCCTGGTGGACACGGGCCCAGAGCCAGCATTTATCTATTGCTGCACAAGTCCCAGAGCCCACATCTCCCACGAGGGGTTCTGAGACCTCCTAGCTTTGGTTTGCTTCTTTCTCTAAACTCATAGCCTTGAGGAAAAGCCAAACTGCGCATCTTTCTTCTCAGTCTTTCTATGTCTCTGGGTTAGGAGCTCCGTGACATTGTCAGGTGTCCCCCACGAAGCACCTGGGAGACACCTGCTGACTCAGAAGGTAGGCATAGGCCATGCATATGAGGTCTTGACCAAGCACAGACTTCAGTTTACAAATTTACCATTCCTTCCTTCCTTCCTTCCTTCCTTCCTTCCTTCCTTCCTTCCTTCCTTCCTTCCTTCCTTCCTTTCCTTCCCTCCCTCCCTCCCTCCCTCCCTCCCTCTCTCTCTTTCTCTCTTTCTCTCTTTCTTTCTTTCTTTCTTTCTTTTTGATGGAGTCTCTGTTGATCAGGCTGGAGTGCAGTGGCACAATCTCGGCTCACCGCTACCTCCGCTTCCCAGGCTTAAATGATTCTCCTGCCTCAGCCTCCCGAGTAGCTGGGATTACAGGCGAGCACCACCATGCCTGGCTAATTTTTGTATTTTTAGTAGGGATGGAGTTTCTCCAGATCGGCCAGGCTGACCCTGAACTCCTGACCTCAAATGATCCACCCGCCTCAGCCTCCCAAAGTGCTGAGATTACAGGTGTGAGCCACCTCGCCCAGCTGCAAGTTAACTTTTTCATAGTGAAAAAATCATTTGCAACTTTCAAAGATTTACTCTGAAAGCCGGCGTTGCAAGTTTCCAGTTTTCTGCCTAACGCACTGAGGTCGGGCTGCCTCTGAAGCCCAGGTTTGTGGTATCGGGGTCTTGGATAACAGGCAGAACTCGTGAGGGACTGGCCTGAGGCCCCAGTGCAATGAGGCTGGAACTGATGTGCATTTCTGTGGGTGAGAGGGGAGGTCCTGGGCCTGGGTTGGAGGGATGTGCCCCCCTTCTCCCTGCTGCAGGGCTTGGATTGTGCCATGGGGCCAGAAGCTGAGTCTATGAGTAGTCGGTAGAGACCCTGAGTAAGGGCCTCGTTCCAGCTGCTGGGTGCTGCTCGTGGACCTGCAGGAGGGGTGGGAAATGCTGGATCTGAAACGGCCTGTGAAACCTGGATGCCCCGTCTGCAGCTCAGATCACCAGCACAGACACTCTCCTCCTCGCAGAGCAGCCAGAAAGTATCGTGTCTGGGAAGTAAAAGAGGTTTTCTGATTAAAATCCAAGTGAAACTCCTCTTGAGAATGACTTATTTAGTCCTGTTGGGAGCTGGGGGTGGGGGAGGCAGAATTAGGAAATGGATCAGGAAATAGAAAACCCAACATCTGTGCTTGATTGGAACTAATGCATTGTGTGATCTTAGACAAGTCATTTAATCTTTCTGTCTCGTGTCCTTATCTGCAAATGATGATAATAAATAACCACTCTGTCCCCTTCATAGAGATGTGAGGATGTCCAACGATCTAACAGCCGTGTAAGTGCCTTAAAAGTAAAGATCTGTGGAAATGTGAAGTGGGTTGGCATGGTCCTTGCCATCGCTGGTGTTTTTTCACCCATTTCCTTCATGAGCATGTCTTCGGTATTGGCCAGAGGTCCAGGATTCGGAGTCCTTGCTGACACAGATTTAGCCAGAGTATTCATTTTAGATACTGTGTATGCTACTTCAGATACTGTGTATGCCTCAAGGATGGCTCCCCTGTTTGGGCAATGCCTCCTTAAACTTGAGATTTAGGGCTGGGCACTATGGCTCACGCCTGCAATCCCAGCACTTTGTGAGGCCAAGGCGGGGGGATCACTTGAGGCCAGGAGTTCAAGACCACCCTGGCCAACATGATGAAACCGTGGCTCTATTAAAAATACAAAAGTCAGCTGGTTGTGGTGGCACACGCCTGTAATCCCAACTACTTGGGATCTGGGTCAGGAGAATCACTTGAATTCGGGAGGCGGAGGTTGCAGTGAGCCAAGATCGTGCCACTGCACTCCAGCCTGGGTGACAGAGCGAGACTCTGTCTCAAAACAAACAAAATCCCTTAAGATTTAAAGAGGTCACAGTGGTGCGTGAGGCTGACTGGAGACAGCTGAGTGTGAAATGTGCAAGAATTTGCCAAGCCAGTTTAAGTGACACTGGTCCTGGCAGGAGGATTTAGTGTGGAAACCAGCAAACGCTACAGATGAAGGCCCCACCCTCCTGCCCTCACCTACCCCAGCCCCTGGAGCTCTGTGAAAAATATACGCCCTGGTATGTTCCTGTTGTTGGAATTGCCAGAACAGCTGGGGCCTGAAGTCTCGGAAGACCCTTCTGAGAGGTGAGACATCAGGGTCTGACACACAGCCCCTCTAGATCTTTCATCTCTCTCTCTTTTTAAAATGGGGAATTCTTGTTGATTTGTAACCTCGTATTTCAGTTCTCTCCTATTTTGTTTTATTCCTAGGGGACATGGAGTCACCAGTTTCTAGTCCCAGTTAGAAAGCCCTCTGTGTTAAAATCCTCCCTTGGCTTTTCTCTCCCAGCTCAGTGGATCATTCATTTCAGAAATGTTTGTTGATAACTAGCGATATAACTCAGCATTGTATGCTAAGCCCCACGGAAGTGTCAGAGATGAAGAAACATTTTCATCGTACAGGAGCTCAGGACTTGTTGAACAGCTGAAACAAACAGACGAAGTGCTTTCCCCAAGGCTCAGTTGTGCTGGTGGATCTTCTCTGTGACTTTCCAGGGTTCCCCCGAGTGCCCACTGCAGTGAGAGCTATGGACCCATCTTAGTCAATACGACCCCAAGAGGTGGGTGTGGTAGAGAACTCACCGGAGTCAGAGACAGAAGACCTGGGTTGAAACACAAGTTCCACCGCGAGCTGCAGAGATATGAACAGACCACAGGATCCTCTTATCTCAAGGTCCTCAAATGTAGCATGCAGTCCAGTTCACAAACCTGCACCCTGAAGCCCAAGCTCGACACCCTAAGCACTGAACATTCTCACTCCTTTGGTGAATCCTGTTCTGAACTGACATGGGACTATTTTTAGTCTTTATTTATTCCACTTAATGTGAAGATTCAGGTTTCTTTGCAGAAGAATTCATGTGCTTGATTCGGGGGCACTCCAGATTCTCTGGGTTTGTTGCATAATCTTCACTGTGTGCACCTTACCACCTTTCTAAAACCGGAGTCACTCTGAATTCTGAAACACATCTGGTCCCAAGGATTTCAAATGTAGAAGGAAGAGTGAACCCCACTGGAAATAGCTTTTGTCTTCCATCAACAGGACAGGTTTCCTTCACCCGAGGCCCTGTCTGTCTCTGAGTCTCCAATGCCCGCCCCGCCTGAAGGTGAAATAAATGGTCCTGATTCCCCCATGTTCAGCATCTGAGCTCCTTCCATTGTGAACCTGCAGACAGAATAAGGAAACATCAGAGGATTAAAACCTTCGCTCATGAATTTAACGCTTAAAATATGTAGCCTCCATTCTTCTGTCCATGAGGTCAAAGTCTCCCCTGGCCAGTGAGTCAGCGATGGTCTGAGGTTGCAAACATCCAAGAACACATGGCAAATGCAACAGGAGTCAGTTCCAAGGAGACGCTGACAGCGTGACACAACATGGCAGATTCCAAATCAGTGAAAGGGACCTAGAACTCTCCATGTTCTAAGCAGATGGACACAGCTCACAAATGAGGATATGGCAGAGTTTGAACTATGAACAACAGGAGAGAAGATATTTACAAGATGATTATAAAATATGCACTCAGAAGAGACAGATTTAAGAAGTTTTAAGAGAGCCTCTTGGTAAAATTGATGCTACTCTTGATTTTGCTATTGTATGTTAAAAAAAGATTCTCTTTTGATGATGTCAGGAAATTCAAATGTGAAGTACAGGATACTATATAATGCTACCTTGCAACTGTATCCAGAAGATTATGACATAGCTAGTCAATACTTGGCTCGTTTATTACTTTAAAAACTGGCACATAATCACAATGATAGCATGTTTTGTTGACTAGAAGAGAGGAATATATCTTCATATTGTTAGCTTCCTATTTTTCCTAAATTTCCAATTGACTCTTTTTTTTTTAATATTTACTAAAACATATTGGCTATGTTTTAACTGAATTCTTTCTGAGCGACCTTTTCCCAGTGCTTAGTGGCCTTGGATGATAAAGACCTTCTGTCAATGTTCTAGAACCCCTTTGCCTTTCTGAGCAGCTCTCTGCTGTTATAGCTGCTTCTACCCAACCCGGCTGCCACCTATTAGGCCTGGAAGCTGGTGAGCAAGCGTGTCAGCATCACTCACCCTGGCCATTTGTTGTGGTCAAGGGGATGGAGGGTTGAGACACTAGTTAACATGGCAGAGGAACTAGGGAAGGCTAAACCTGAAAAATACTCCCATGCTTCCTGGAGAGGAACCCAAGGCCTCTGGGCTCCTGCTGTCCCACCCACCCTGCCTGGTGATCCCTGCTGAGGAAGCCAGCATCATGCTCAGCAAACTCCCCTCCACACGGCTTTCTACCCTTAGTTCTGGAGGCTTCCGGCTTGAGACAGACAGGAGAAGCCTGACAAAGGCCCTTCTAGCCCTTGAAGACACCTTTCCCATCCTATCTGTATCTTCTCTTCCAGGGCATCTTTCAACTATCTCCGTGGCACAGGTCTCAGGATCCCTACCTGGCTTCTCCACCTCCTCAGGCTCCTTATCGATGCTTCTTTTACAACTCTATGCCAGAAATGATGTGATTCTTGAGATATGTTATGAACTGCCTTGGTCATCAAAAATGAAGAGTAGATAATAGGCTTTAAGAAATATTCCTTGGGGAGGTCCTTCACATCCCTTGTAAGTTGGATTCCTAGGTATTTTATTCTCTTTGAAGCAATTGTGAATGGGAGTTCATTCATGATTTGGCTCTCTGTGTGTCTGTTATTGGTGTATAAGAATGCTTGTCCTCAAGCCTGTAATCCCAGCACTTTGGGAGGCCGAGACGGGCGGATCACGAGGTCAGGAGATCGAGACCCTCCTGGCTAATACGGTGAAACCCCGTCTCTACTAAAAATACAAAAAATTAGCCGGGCGAGGTGGTGGGCACCTGTGGTCCCAGCCACTCGGGAGGCTGAGGCAGGAGAATGGTGTGAACCCAGGAGGCAGAGGTTGCGGTGAGCTGAGATCCGGCCACTG